>NW_027281946.1:12500-90000 GCF_046629955.1 Centroberyx affinis | reverse complement strand
GCTCTTATGTCCAGCCATCACCGTTATTTACTGAACCTTTCTTACCCACCTTCTGAAAAGAGAAAAGAGTTCCTGAAAGCTCTTTTAGGAACCCTTTTCTCTTTTTAAAGGGGCATGCTGCCCATTTTCAGTAGAATCTGTCTTCCTCTGCCCCTTGGTGAGTTCTGTGATCAGAGGCACAAAGTTAGAATCAAAGTTTGCATTTTTGTATTTGGTTTGTTTAGGATCGATCACACTGATCAATTACAAGTAAACCAGGGCTTGTAAACAAAAGTCACATGACTCATAAGTAGCTCATGTATTGGACAGAGTTTTGGTAATTTCAGAAGAACGCGATGACATGTTGACATCTTGCTGCTGCAACTTGAAGACGTTTGTATGTTTAACTTGAGTTTACTTATTTAAAATCAACCATCAACAAACTTCAGCTGATATTGCTCACTTTTAGTGAATAGAGTTGATCAGGTCACATGACCAGCTTACGTAGCTTGGATGCTAATTTGCCACGCCCCCTTTCCAGTACAACGCCATGCAAATGGACGTTGGGATCTAAGACCTGAACCTGAGGATTTGAAAGCAAACTGAGAGTCTAGCTGAGCAATCTGGGAACCCATCATCTATCGGTCTGACGGCGATTAGACTCTGGGGGCGACGGCCAATATTTCGGGGTTTCCGGTGTAGCCAGCGGACATCCGGGCCAAGACTTCCTCTTCTGTGCGCCGGTCATTGTTTACAGTCCAATTAACAACTTGAGACGCGAGAGTCGAACGTTTCTCCACACAATACACAAACATCGATACTTTTTGTAGGTGTTTTAGGTCTCTATAACAGATATCTGCATATGAGACGTCGTCTCTCAACTCCGACTCCATTCTCGCGTCTCAAGTTGCTAATCGGACTGTAAACAATGACCGGCGTACAGAAGAGGAAGTCTTGGCCCGGATATCCGCTGACTACACCGGAAACCCTGAAATATTGGCCGTCACCCCCAGAGTCTAATCGTCGTCAGACCGATAGACGATGGGTTCCCAGATTTCTAGCTGAGTGTCTCCGTCTGAGCGAGCCTACGATCAGAGAGAGACAGATTTTACTAGTGAAGATGGGCAGCACTCCCCTTTAAGGGATCTTCAGGTTACAACCATAGAGGAACCGCAGAAGGTTCCTTGAAGAACTAACGTTCATGAACGGTGACAGTATACTTCCACAAACTAACACATGGAGCTCCTTTGAGGAATCCTTCAAGAACCCTTGTGTTTATCGATGAAGTCCGAAGGAGCTTGTGGGTTCCTGTTGGATCTCAGAAGAACCAACAATGAAACTCAAGTTTTCAGAGTGTAGGGAAGGTGTATTTGTGTGTGTGTGTGTTGCTGTAATGGTTGCTCCCTCTGTTCTGTTTGCTGTGTTTTGGTTAATAAATACTGTGTGTGTGTGTGTGTGTTCTGTTGAGGTATGACCCGTACCACTACATATCAGTGTCCAGCGGCGGTCTGGGAAACACAGCCAGTGACATGCAGCAGTATGTTTTCATCTACAGGTAAGAGACGCCACACCGTACTGCACTTCATGAGTAGAAACAGATCTACAGGCACCTGGATGGTCTGCAGTCTGGAAGCGTATCCTCCGTTCACCCTGCAGGCCTTCAGGCTCAGCTCTGATTTGCTGCTCGTATCTGATTTTGGAAGTGTTCTTTCAGAAATGGATTATACTTCTTCCTACTGACAGATGGAAAAACTGGTCAAAATGCACAAGTCACATGGAAGTTGCCTATGGAGTGAATTTTGGCTCAGTATTCAGAAACAAATAAAATGGGATGAATACAAACAAAAATACATAAATGATAAATATTGGTAGTTTTTGAAGGATCGTAGGTAACTTCAGTCCTTAGTTTACAACGTAGTACTGCTACACACTGGATCCTATATATATCCTATAGAGACACTGACTAATGTTCCACCAAAGTGAAATATTTCTTTAGCAGCGTCTTTTCACAGCTCTGTTCTGACTCCCGACAGGAATGAGACGGCGAAGGTCACAGGTCAGCATCAGTACCAGAAGAAGCAGTCGTTCGTCAGAGAGCCGTTCGCCGTTCGTTTCCACAGCGACAAAACCGGTCAGTGGAACCAAAAACCACCGTCACGTCTTTTCTCTCAGTGGAGCGAATCGTTTCTCTCAATATAAACCAATCTACCATCTGTAATCTCCATCATAAGGCCAACAACCACCAACACAAACAGAAATCAATATTTCATTTTTAGAGAAGCATTTATTTATTTTTTTCGAGAAGACCCTATCTTCATAATCAGTCTGATAGGTCGTACTATGATAAATACTATTACTATGAATAATACTATTACTATAAATAAAGGTTTATGCCAGCCTAAATAGACGTGTAAACTTTGTTGCTCACATAAAAAGGGTCAGTTGAGTTTAGGTTGGTTTATCCTCCACTATAGTCCTGGATACAACTCAACAGGTAGTTTCTTGCTCTGAGTCTTTATAGTTCCAGCTGTCTTTATAAATAAACTGGACATGCACTATAGCAGTGGTTCTCAACCTTTTTGGTTCATGATCCCTTAAAATGAAGCCATGTCTCCTTGCGACCCCCGGCACAAGTGTGCAGAGTTCAGCCAAAGAACCATTTTCCCTTTTCAGGTTGTTTCATTAGATTTATCATCAGAGGAGGTTGAAAGGCTGAAAACTATTCAGTATTTTACAAGAAAAGAGGCAAAAATTAGACATAACAATACATTTTTATAGTAGAAATATGTTTTTTTCCTATCCCATAAATCATCTTGCGACCCCCCCAAAATGATCTCGCGACCCCCTGAGGGGTCCCGACCCCCAGGTTGAGAACCACTGCACTATAGGAGTGAAGCCCTATAGGGGTTTCTGGCTGTTATACAACGATTACTAACCGTACTGTCTGTAAAGCTTTATATCCATTTACATATAGATATATACCAATATTTATGTAGCTGATATACACAACCTAGAATATTCATCCTCAGCAGAGGGGAAGAAGCTGGAAGCGAGGAGATCCACTAAACGTAACGTAATGTCATCCTTCCCTCTCTCCCTGGCTCCTCCCACTCCTCCCTCTGTCCTTCCTCTTTCCCTCTTTCCCTCCCTTGTTTCCTTTCCTCTGCCCCTTCCCTGCCTCCTTTCCTCGGTCTATCCCCCCCCCTCCCCTCTCTCTGAGCAGTAATGAAGGACTTTGTGCTGGTCCCTCTGCACACGGCGGCCCAGCAGGCCGTGCAGGAGATCGACCGGCTGTACGACGTCTACCAGGAAGTCAGCAGGAAGTGGAACACCTCGGTGAGGAAGCAGGAAGTGGATAAGAAGGGAAGCGGTCGGTGTCGGCCTGGAGCTTAATGCTTTTCTTTCACTTTCATTTCTCAATTTCCAAACCAGAATGGAGAAGATGACTTTGTTGCGTTTTTTGTATTTGGTTTGTTCAGGTACAAACCAACCAAGGCTTGTAAAGAAAAGTCACAAGACTCACAAGTGGCTTGTTTATTGGACAGAGTTTTGATAATATCAGAAGAAGCAGAAGAACAGCATGACATCTTGCTGCTGCAACTTGAAGGCGTTTGTATGTTTAAACCTGCAATAAGCGATTTCAGAGCCTGTAACCAATCCTGAAGCTATCGTGTGCTACGTGGAGATTTCTGTGAGACGTGATGATGTAAACAAACAGCCACACAGCAGCAGCTTGTTGTTGTTTTCACCTCTTTCCTAAAGCTTGTTGTCAAAGTCGGCCCGAGTAATGGCGAAGCGAGCGAGTAAACATTTTCAACTAGTAAACTTGCTACCTGCCTCTTCACTTGTCATTGTGGGACATGTGACCTTCAGCGGGAGAAAAATCTGGCAAAGTGAGACTGGTAACCGGAGATATTTCTCTGTAGGTACGTTTATTTTAGCCATTAGCCTTTATGCACAGTTTGTCCTTAAGGGCTTCCGTCGTTCTGAATCCATTAAAAGTACCAATTACTTTGAAATCCGAACAGCATTCTGCTTCGAAGGCATTTATTCAAAGGGGAGATGTTTTTTTCGCATCAGTGTCGACTTGACGTTAGATTCAGGCGGATACGTCGGTCTCTAGTGATTGGTTAGGGAAAATCGAATCCCCCTCCCCCACGGAAATCGGTTAGAGTGGAGGCAATGTGAGACTGAAGATGGAGATGGAGTGGAACGAGTTGACAGTTCTGTCTGATATCAGGCAACTTCCGTCGCCCAGTAGCTTTGCTTTGTGTTTACAAAATGTGTTGCGGTTTCTGACGCCTTTAACTTTAGCTTTAACTTTAGCTTTAACTCACAAGGAACAAGTTAACGAATTTAAAATCAATCATAAACAAACTGAAGCAACTGTTGCTTGCTTTTCCTGAGTAGAGTTGAGTGTATTAGTGTGAATATAACTGAGAAGGTTTTTCTTACCATGGGCTGCCAACATGGAGAGACTGACTGTGGTGTTTGTGCACACTGAAGCATCCGTGATGCCGAGTGGGAGAAATCGGAGCCGACAAAAAAAATTCCCACGGTGCACTTGTCAGGAACAGGGTTTCCCAGTCAGCAGCTTGTATTTCCAGTGAATCCGATATGATTCGACATTGAACAATCATTTGTATGTTCATCTGTGTGTGTGTGTGTGTGTGTGTGTGTGTGTGTGCAGGACGTCATGTTCCTGGGAGACTTCAACGCCGGCTGTGCCCACATGACCCGGGCCGACAGGAAGCGGATCAGACTGTTCACCCAGCAGGGCTTCTATTGGCTGATCGGAGACAAAGTGGACACCACCGTCCGTGACATCACCAACTGTCCCTACGACAGGTGTGTGTGTGTGTGTGTGTGTGTGTGTGTGATCCACATCATCAACAGATGTCTTTTTTATCATTCTCTTAATGTATCTAATATTTTCCACTCTATATGCTTTGGCAAATAGAGAGAGAGAGAGAGAGAGAGAGAGAATAAATGAAGGAGTAGGAGGAGGGAGGAAGGGATAAAAGAAGGGAGGATGGAAAGAAAGGAGGGAGGAAAAGAGAATGGAGGGAAGGGGTGAATGAAGGGAGAGAGAGAGGGATTAATAAATGAAGAGTGAAGGAGGAGAAGTGCAGGAAAAGAAAGGGATTTTTTTGTATGTATTAGTATTGGAGCTGTATTTCTGAGCACCAGATATGAGCCTGTATTCCCACTCTGTGTGTGTGTGTGTGTGTGTGTGTGTGTGTGTGTGTGCGTGTGTGTGTGTGTGTGTGTGTGTGTGTGTGTGTGTGTGTGTGTGTGTGTGCGTGTGTGTGTGTGTGTGTGTGTGTGTGTGTGTGCGTGTGTGTGTGTGTGTGTGTGTGCGTGCGTGTGTGTGTTTGTGTGTGTGTGTGTGTGTGTGTGTGTGTGTGTGTGTGTGTGTGTGTGTGTGTGTGTAGGATCGTGGTGCACGGTCAGTCCTTCCTGAGGAACATCAGGCCGCGTTCTGCTCAAGTCTTCAACTTCGCCAAGGAGTTCAAACTGTCCAAGGAGCGGGTACGAGTCTGTTATCCTGTCTGTCTGTTATCCTGTCTGTTATCCTGTCTGTCTGTTATCCTGTCTGTCTGTCTGTTATCCTGTCTGTCTGTTATCCTGTCTGTTATCCTGTCTGTTATCCTGTCTGTCTGTCATCCTGTCTGTTATCCTGTCTGTCTGTTATGCTGTCTGTCTGTCTGTTATCCTGTCTGTCTGTTATCCTGTCTGTCTGTCTGTTATCCTGTCTGTCTCTCTCTCTCTTCTACCTCTCTCTCTCTCTCTCTCTCTCTCTCTCTCTCTCTCTCTCTCTCCTACTACTTCTCTCTCTCTCTTCTACCACTACTCTCTCTGTTTTTACTTCTCTCTCTCTTCTACCCCTCTCTCTCTCTCTTCTACCACTACTCTCTCCCTCTTTCTCTCGCTCTCTCTCTCACTACTGCCCCTCCTGCCTCTCTCTCTCTCTCTCTCTCTCTCTCTCTCTCTCTCTCTCTCCATTCCTTTAGCCTGTATATCCATCCTACACTTCCCTTATCTTCTGTCTGTCTGTCTTGTCTGTCTAACTCTGAGCTCTGTTGCTTCTGTCTGTCTGCCAGGTGCTGAAGGTGAGCGATCACTTCCCTGTGGGGGTGGAGCTTAAGTGCTCCGCCCACCTCCCTCGGGCCCCGCCCCTCCTGCTCCTCCTCAGCCTGTCTGTGATCGTCCGGTCCTGTCTGTCTGCTCTGTGATCGTCCGGTTGACTCCGCTGCGGGTGGTTTATATCCAGACCTGCACTGTGTCCAGACCCTGTTCACCTGCCACTGGCTGGACACAAACCCCCCAATTACTCCAATTACTGTCAGCTCAAGGCAATATTTCAATTACGTGCTCATGGTTCAAAGTATCTTGGCTTACATGGATTCATTTAATAATCGGTGTGTTTGCTCTGAGCCAGGCTGTCTGCTCTGTAAACCCAACATCCTGCTTCCTGTGTCCACTGACCAAAACAAATCTGACCGAGGATCACTACAGACCGAGCAGGAATCTGTCTGTTAACACGGTCTGTTCCCCTGATTATCACCTTACTAACATTAAGAGAACCCGATAGAGGAGTTTACATATTACATTATTACATATTGTGTGCATGTAAACAAGATGCAGGACCAGACCGACACACAGTCAGACCACACTGAAGCTTCACACTGTTGCTTCCTGTGCTTCTCTACAGTTCATTTTTTTACCACCGCTCATGTTGCACTGCATTCTGGGTGTTTTTAGTGTTGCTGAGACAGTGAACAGGTCAGCAGGCACGGCACAGAGAGTGGACACTGAGGGAGTCAGCTTGAGATCAGGAGTGTGTGCAGCTGCATGAAGGGAGAGAGCAGACGGTCTTCAGAGGAAAAGTATGGAAGCCGAGAATGGCCGTGCTCGCAATTATTTTTTTTTAAATGCCATTTTTTTTAATGCTGAGATAACAAGATAATTAACTCGTGATCTCGAGATAGTGAGCTTTGTTATCTCGAGATAACGAGATAATCAACCCGTTATCACGAGAAAACAAAATGTCGTTTCCTCTTATTACTTATAATGTTTATCAGAGATCAGGAGCCATGCCAGCATGCAGAGATGGCGTCTTGACAACTGTAGCAACTGATTTAAACTGAAAATCATAACTGCAGCAAACAAAACTACACATTTATGCCTCGACTTACTATTCAGTTATGAATCCCTGACAGTCATGACAGTGATCTTGAAGGCTGAAATCAGGTGTGATCAAATGAACCAGACACTCATTTTCCAGTTCTCCATAATTATCCCGTGATCTTGAGAAAACAAAAGTTGTTTTCTCGTGATAAATTAACCCGTTATCTCGAGAAAACAAAATAATTAACTTGTGATCTTGAGATAACGGCATTAAAAAAATAATTGCAAGCACGGCCGTTCTCGGCTTCCGTAGAAAAGAGCAGCAGACTTTTATTCTCACATCAAAGAAAGCAGAGTCAGTGATGCGAAGTGAACACTGGTTCCATGTTACTATGGTGACCGTAGTTACCACCAGACAGGAAGAGTCTCACTTCACTAACCGACACAGAAAAACCTTTCAGAGATCAATATCCAGTGTTCTGAGTGAAACCTGTCCATGTTCTGCAGAAGGACATGTGTCAGCCTGGAGCCATGTTGGACTGTTCTCAGACACACACACACACACACACACACACACACACACACACACACACACATACACACACACACACACAGCTTCCTCCCTGTCACCTAGCAACACAAACCAAGCAGCAGATGCTTTGAATTTAAACAAATTCATGACAGGGGAAATGTCTGCTGGTTGTATGAAGAGTCTGTCTCTGTCAGCCAGTCAGCTGATTTCCATCAGATGTTCACATTTTACATTCTGAGCTTCAGGCTCACTGACAAATTCCTTCAAATACAAAGACTTATTAGCCTGGTGTCCAGCTCCTATGAATCACAGTTTTCAGCACTCTTTGAATTTGCATGGCGATTCATAAACACGCGGATTGTTCCTGTTTTAATTCATCGATGCCATTAAGTTTTTTAAGGACTGTCGAAATCGCTGAATCTAGCTGCTATCATCCAATTCCTTTTCCGGTGCTGCTGCCATGTTGGTTGTTGTTGTTGTTGTTGTTGCTGCGCTCTATAATGGTGTCATCAGTAGATTAGTCCCGCCTACATCGACCAGCCAATCAGGTATCTCGGACAGTATCTGTCCGAAATAACTGCCAGTGGATAGGCTTGCCTCCAGACCCTTATGAACCGCCATGCAAATTCGAAGAGTCCTGAAAACCGCGATTCATAGGGGCTGGACACCAGGCTAATGACTTATAGGATTGTTACATGATCATCATAATAATGATAAAAATGATGATGATGATGATAATAATGATGCTGTGAATAAATCCCTAGTATATTCATTGTATAGCAGGAACAAACCAGCTGTAACACTAAGCCTCCTTGGTTCTGCTCCAAGTTTCTACCTTCAGGACCATTTATTAGGTGAAGTGCCTTGCTGCAGCATCAGTACATACTGTATATAGTCTATATATTATGTATATGTTCAGCATGGACGACCCCAGTGGGAATTGAACCACCAACCCAGCAGTGTTGGTGCCTTGCTCTGCATGTTGAGCTGCACAGGACCACAGACAGAACCGTCCTCCTTCCTGTCGTTCACCCACAAGAGAATGATTTATATTCTCTCTGAGTCTGAGTAACCCAGTGGATTATAGAACTGGTTACACTTTTAACACGGTCAATCAGTAATCTGTAATAGATTACATTTTAGAAGTAATCTATCTGATGGGCATCATGTCTCCTCTGTTCACTCTGTTCCTCTGGTCTCTAACCAGGAAACACTGCAGACTTTCAACAACAAATGCCATTTTATACTCTGTACAGAAACTGATGTAAATATTTGGAATGTTTTATGAATATTTTAAGACATTTTTGTGTGTATGTTAATTTTTTTGTGTTTATAATATTCAATAAAAAAATGTAAATGCTGAAACTGGATGCATAACTCTGAGATCTTCTCATCGGTCGGATGAAGCCTGAAGGCCTTACAGTGTGAAAACTGTTTTCAGGCCTCATGATGCAAAGTGCAAACGTATGCGCACACACACACACACACACACACACACACACACACACACACACACACACACACACACACTGGAGTTAGTCTCAATATCAACACTTGGTGGCGACAGTCAGCGCCTATTTAAGTCTGGCTCCTGCAGAACATCTTGTACCACCACCGAGGAAGAGAAGCCAGTTCATCGCAGCAGAGAACGTATATGTTTCTGAAGAAGACTCACACATTAGTAAACAAAAAGGCCCATCTTCCGGTGTGCGCTCTCCTGCAGGTCAGCCTGACAGAAATGGTACAAGCAATCTCTTGCAGACTTGTTTTTCTACACGTGTGCTCCTCACAGAAATGTGAATTACGCTCCTATTATTAGCAATACTTTGAGTTTGTGTGTAATTTGCTCCAAATAAACCTTAGATGTGTTAACGGAATATAAATGCAAAGATGGCTATAAATTTATGGACGCGTATCGCATGCATAATTCAAATGGAAATGTAATATGTAAAATGGCCATGTCTGTCTGTCATCCTGTCTGTCTCTCTCTCTCTTCTACCTCTCTCTCTCTCTCCTACTACTTCTCTCTCTCTCTTCTACCACTACTCTCTCTTTTTTACTTCTCTCTCTCTTCTACCCCTCTCTCTCTCTCTCTCTCTCTCTCTCTCTCTCTCTCTCTCTCTCTCTCTCCCTCTCTCTCTCTCGGTGGTGTAGCCTATATACATATGCCTGTATTATCCAAAATTGTACAGAGTTTTAAAACTAAAGAAAATCGTGTTCTATATTGTTGTCAAAAACATTTATTTAACATTTTAATTTCCAAGTTCTACTGTATTATATCAAAGTGATGAGGAATAGGCCTACTATTTATTACAATAAAACGCTACAGTAGCCCCCCTACCTTTCTATTTGTTATTCCAGCTCAGCATGAACTTGATTCGCAGACATTAAAGGGCGATCCTCTTAAACATTTCGCATAATTATTAATAATTAGTTAGGGAGATTTCACGACTCACCACCGTGTTTTAAGTGGCAGTCTCGCCGGGCTTTTATTTTGAAAAGAAAATGCACTTCGGCGACAGAACCGGAAATGATATTGTGGCTACTTTACATTTGGATAACCGTTTACATTTTGCCAGCTTTACAGCATAATATTGTCTTTGATAATGAAATGTAAAATGCCCTATTAGAGAGTGCAAAACCATATAAGGTTAATGACATATAAATTATAATTTTGACACCATTATTGCATAATCACATGAAATATCTATGCAGTTCGGGAAATACTTTTAATTTTGCATCATCGTTTGAATAAAGCTCAAAATAAAGCGTGTTTAAATGAAATGTCAATAACGTTACTAGTATAGGAAATGTCAAATGCAAATGACATTATTGGATTTTAATTTTAATTTTGAGCCAAAAACTGCACATACAAGTGGCAAATTTAAATTCAAATGTAGGATTGCATGGCCATTTTACATATTACATTTCCATTTGAATTATGCATGCGATACGCTTCTATATAAATTCACTACATTTCCATTAAGGCCAATGCTGCGAGCAGGTGCTGCACAGTGATGTTTGTGGTACCCGGAAACAGAGGCAGAGTGAGAGCTCACCGCTTCTTCCTCCTCTCTGCTCACCGCTTTAGGAAACGTGGCCTTACAGAGAGAAGCACCGTAGATGAATGAGAAACACACAGGTCAGCTTCCAGCTCTCATTCAGTCTCTGTCACAGCTCGACCACCACCGACTTTCCCCTGAAACATCCCTGGAAAAACAATGTCTGAAGCGGAACAAGCTTCGGCCTTGGCCCCGGAGGCCTCCGCGCTGGACGCCCTGAACGCCACGGAGTCCAACGGGACCGAGGCGCTGAACGCTACGGCTAAATTCGTGGCCAGCCCGGAGGGCACGGCGCTGGCATATGGCAGCCTGGTGTTCATGGCCCTCCTGCCCATCTTCTTCGGAGCCCTGCGGTCCGTCACCTGCTCCAAATCAAAGGTAACTGCACGGCAATCTGGACGGACCTCGGTGTTTTCACCCGGCTGCCGTTAGCCTCCACAGCTAGCTTAGCTAACTCAGCTAGCTAACGTTACATTCGGTTCGTCAGGGTTTCATGGTGTCTGCATGTCCCGAACAGGTCCTAAAATATCTGTTATTGTATTATGCAAATTCGGTATTGTAAAAAGTTTAACTAACGTTAAGCACTGTAAGTCTCAAATTTAGTCTTAGAGGTCTTTAAATGTTTTTCGGTTTCATGCTGTTATCCGTTGAGAATTTAGCCTAGGACTAATTGTTTTCATTTTCACATTTATTTCAGTTGCGGATTCGGTCTTGTATTTCATGCTAACTGCCCCTAAACTTCTCTTAAAAGTCTGAATATCAACTTGCTGCAACTCGACCACCTTGCTGTGTGTGAAGCCGTAAGATGCATGGTGATACAAGCTTTTAACGGGATAAAACATTAGTAGAATTGATTTGTGTGTATATTGGTGGTGGTTTGCCTTATGGTGATCCCAGTTTGCCCTTTAGCTCTTTAATGTTATTTACCTCCACACCCCCGGCCGGCCGGGTCAGAACCAGTGTTTACCAGCTGGCACTCAGTCTATAGCAGCTGTCAAAGTTTTACCTGCTGCCCTAAGCTGACCAACTAGGCCAAACGTCATGTTAACATTACATTAGCTGACCCCAGAGCGGCTAATATTAATTTAGCTAAAACATATTAAGACGCACAAAGCAGAACACGGCAGAAATGATGCTAAACCAATTTGTGGAAGAGATATATGCGCCAAAACTGACTTCCAGGAGTTGACACGTAACTTAACGTCGGCTTTTCTCGCAGGCAACACAGCATCATATAGTGGTGTGTGTGTGTGTGTGTGTGTGTGTGTGTGTGTGAGAGAGAGAGACGTGTACAAGAGGGACTTGCGCCCTTTTGCGGTTTTTGGAGACATGCGCAGTGTGCAGATTAGCTTTAGGCAACGGTAAAAACCACACACACACACACATACATACACACACACACACACACACACACACACACACACACTCTGCTAGAGCTGATGCTTCCTGACAGCAGGATGCAGCCTACAGCTAAATATATTGACTGGTAGGATACAACCTGTAGCTCAGTGACCTGACAGGTAGCCGGGCTGGGCGATAAGGCTGAAATCAATATCATGATAATCCTGAGGTTTCTTTCCAATATCAATATATATCACGATATGGTGTATTTATGCAAAATCACATGTTAAATAATCAAATTGATGTTAATCGCTTTAAATTGCATGGTAATGTTAAGTGTGTTGTTGAACAAAACTCAAATAATATTCCTCAAAATGTTTCATACCTCATTTTGTCAGATTTTAACCCTTGTGTAATATTCATATTCTGTATAAAGCCTCTTCATTTAAACCCAAAATCTGTTTTACATGAAGATCCAACCTGTCACTTATCAGCAACTTGGGGAATAACTGTGTTTTCCTACCTCACAGTCCAGGAGACTGTATTTATTCAGTGTACAGTACACCACTCGTTTTTACTGCAAAACACACATGAGAGGACTGGTATTGAAGCACCTTTGTAACATTATGACCCCGCCACACCTGACTCTATTTCTTGCGAGAAAACTCATTTCCTCGAGAGAGAAAACTTCATTTCTAAATCCGGTCAGGTGGGGGGCAATAAGGGGGGCAAAGCTGCACCTGCACAGGAAAGTTTTTGTTTTGTCTGAGTTCATGCACACACAATCTCTCTTTCTCACTGTGTGTGTGTGTGTGTGTGTGTGTGTGAATGAGAGAGAGTAAAATACTGGAACTCCATTTGATGCCATGTATATACTGCAGTGGTTCTCAACGTGGGGTCTGGGGACCACCAGGGGTCCTTGAGGGTGTTCCAGGGGGTCCCCAGCAAATTGATGAATTATTAAACTTCACCATTATTTCATTTACAAGAAGTTAACACAGTTAGAGAATGTAGAAGAATGACTGTTTTGATTATAGTTTCTCTGTTATCTCTCTACCTACAATACAGATAGTCATGGAGTTCTGGACAAAATCGTATCTGACAATAAAAATATTCTCAGATTTGGGTCTGAGAGACAAAATCTCATCAAACTGGGGTCTGTGGCTCTAATGTGTGCAGAATTAGGGTCCTTGATATGAAAAAGGTTGAGAATCACTGATATACTGTATGTGTGTTCTGTATGTGTGTTTGTATGTCTGTGTATATGCATATTTTTGTACGAAAGAGAGAGGAGAGGGAGACAGATGAAGAGAAAATTGCCTCACGTTCTTTACCATGCTTCATAGTTACTACAAATCATTCATAAACACTTCAATTAGTCTGTAATTGAATTAATAACTGCTGGGTAAAAAATGACCCAAAGACAATCTTTGTAGCCTGATGGTGTACAGCTTTTATAAAAATATATAAAAAAAAGGTAAATGTTTCACTTTTTCTCATTGTGAGATTTGTCTAACCTGAGGACAACAACTTTGTTTATTTTCAATTTAGACAAAGGGAATTCATGCCACAATATCACAATCTCATATCATCACAATATGACTCCAGTGAAAGACGATAAACAATAGTATTGTATTACTGTCCAGTCCTCCTAGTAGGTTAAGACCTGCTCAGTTTACTGACTGGTAGGATCCAACCTGTCACTCAGTCAGCTGACTTCAAAGCACCGCTCCATCCATCCATCCATCTCTCCTTCTCAATCCCTCCATCCCTCCCTCTGTCCTTCCACCCCTTTCTCCATCTCTTTGTCTATCCGCCCATCTGTTTCTCAGAGGCAGCAAAGAGGTGACATTTTGTGAATATTGTGATATTTTCCATGGTATCGAACATCGTAATTGGCTTCCTGTCTGCTGTCTGCACCATACACTGTAAAACAATTCAATTTAACTTTATTTCAGACACATAGGTCCATATCAGCAAAGAAAGAGAAATATAAAAAGTACAATACGAGGACAAAACAGCATAGAAATATGTATGAGGTCATGGCAGTTCACAAGTCCACAAGTGATTAAAACACATACAGACATTTGTTCCAGTGTTTCCAAAAAACAAGAGGAATACCTTGTGTCACTTTGTGCAGGCTCAGTTAAAGCCATTATAATTACATTTTTTTGAATCAATTAGCCGACACATAAATTTATCCATGAAATTTCCTCAACACAGCATGAAAGGAGGGAACATTGCTAGTCACAAACACTTGTACTCGTCCATCTTGGGAGCTTAAGCAACATTCTGAATGTGTCATTATATGCCACCTGAAGCTTTCTCATTTTTGCTTTACTATAACTGCACCACAGGTGGGCTGTGTAGAGTGGAGTACAGTAGGCTTTAAAAAGAGCTGTTTTAACATCATCTGTACACATATTAAATTTGCGTGCCAGCATATTGGCTTGTGCATACAGTTTGCAACACTGGCGCTGCACATCGTCGTCATCAAACATCATCAAACAGATGGAGCGGTGAGTGTGACGTCACCCGCAGGTTTCTGAAGGGCCGTTTTGAAGCCAAAAGATCGGGTTTACGATCGCCGCCATGTTGACATTTTTCTGGAGCCGGAGCGAAGCCGAGGGTCGTCCACAGAGCCGCAGCTCCGCCTGCTGTTGGTCCGTAATCGAATCGTAACGGTACACAATCGTAATGTAAACTAAACTAGCTGCAGACAGCAGTAAATGGGTTGATGACATTGGTGTTCTCCTTTAATTTCCCTCCCTGGCCACCTTTTAAGTACATGCAATGTGTTTTTTTGTTTTTTTAAATATATATACAACATATAACAACATATAACATATACGGTACATACATACATATCTGGGGATCACGTAACATGGCCACCAATCTAGACACACATATACAATACATACACATACACACACACACACACACACACACACACACATACACAAATGTAGTTGCATGAAATCAGAATATGTACAGAGGCAGGTGAATAGGCCAAAACAAGTTTAAAAAAAGAAGAAAAAAATAGATTAATAATAATAATAGTTATAATGGTTGTAATAATCATAAAAAAAATATAATTAGATAAATAATTCTTCATCAGTGTAATGAGGTCCTAACTGGGTCAAGCAATGTTTAATGATCTTGGAGAACCATTATTTCACAATAAAATTCTTGTGGCTAATGTTAATTAAAAATCCCTGTGGAACCTGTGGAAGCTAACAGAGTGGATGAGACTGGGCTAATGTAACACTGACTGGCTCTGTGCTTAGTAAACATGAGCTGCTGTGTCTTATAGGCCTCGGGTGTGTGGGTTTAAAAGTACAGAACAGTTTTCACATCATATCACATCTGCTTGCATAAAATACACACTCACAAAATGTAAAATAAATAAATGAATACAAGTTATTTACACAGAGATTAGCTTGCTGAAAATCCTGCTCCAGCTTTTTGGTGGGGCGAAAAATCCAAAACAGTTTGCTTGAATAATTAGTGCATTTTAAACAGCTTGATTGCCTTTAACGTGTAGGGTCATTTAATGTTGAGTTTATTTTATCATTTAATTTATAAATGCCAACTGTTAAACCACAGCTGGTCATGCTTTATGAGACTTATCACACGTCTGGATGGCGTCTGTGATCAGTCAGCTTCTTGGTGGAAACTGCCTGCTGTATAACCGACTCCAACATTTACACTTCAGTGTTTTGATCCTCTCCATGTCTCTGTTTGCTCTGTGGTGTTTGGGCTGTTTGCTGTGTGATCCATTTCTCTACTGAACTGAAATACTAACTTGGAACACATTTTGATTTCTTTGAAAATCACAACAAACTTCTGAGCGATTTGTTCATTTCTGAGGCTGTTAAAGTCAGTGGTTCTCAACATGGGGTTTGGGGATCACCAGGGGTCCTTGAGGGCATTCCAGGGGGTCCCCAGCAAATTGATGAATTGTTAAACATCATTATTTTGTCATTTTAGAATAACTATTTTGATCATAGTTTCACTGTTATCTCTCTACCTACAGTACAGATAGTCATGGGATTCTGGACAAAATCATATCTGACAATAAAAAATATTCTCAGATTTGGGTCCGAGAGACAAAACCTCATCAAATGGGGGTCTGTGGCCCTAATGTGGACTAAATTAGGGTCCTTGATATGAAAAAGGTTGAGAACCATTGGTTTAAGTGTCTGGGACGATGAATCGAGCGCACCTCAGCTGCTTCATGTCTTTCCTTCAGGGTTGGGTCTTTCCATTTAAATTGTAAATATAAACTCCAATTTAGTGAGAGCAATCATCTTTAATCTTTTCAATTATTTCTTCTTTTCGTGCAAAAGGTTTTTCACTCTTCCTTCCTGATGTTTACCCATCAGCCCCGGGGGGCTTTCCCTCAGTGTCCGAAATTAACTTCTGCCTCACCTGCCAAGGGCCACTAAACTAAAAACAATGCCAAAAGTAATTGTTACCAGCTAAAATAATTAATGCACATTTTTAATATGCAACCCTGCCTGTTTTCACTGTTAATTTGTATATAGAATGAGGAACTGTGTGTTTAATTTGAAACTCTCCAGGTAGCAAAGAAATAGAAATTCTGACTCTACTGGCTCTACTGTACGACTGTACTACTAACACGTAGCCAATCAGGAACCTGTTTGATACAGAGCCATTGTTTTGCTTTCTTTTGATTGGCTCACAGTCAGAGAGTGTACGGTGGCCAGCAGGGACAAAGTTTGAGAACAGACTAAGAATAAAGACTGAATATAACTGGCATTCAAAGTTGTTATCTAAAATTGTTAGCAGCCACTGAAGACTCATTTTACCGCTGTTTGACACTTGATTAGTCGATCAACAGAAAATTAATCGATTATAATTTAGAGTATCGATTAATTGTTTTCGTAATTTATCAAGTAAAAATACGAGACATATGCTGGTTCCAGCTTCACAAATGCTGAGATTTGCTGCTTTTCTCTGTTTCAAATCATTATAAAATGAATGCTTTGGGTTTTTTCTGGCTGCTGGTCGGACTAAGTAAGAAATTTGAAGAATCACTTTGGGCTCTGGTAACTTGTGATGGGCAAATTTTAATATTTTATAGACTGATTAATCAAAAAAATCATTGATGGATTAATCAATAATGGTAACAATGGTAGTTTCAGCCCTGGATACTTGGCGGGTTAATGTTGGGCCCTGCTTTCCCTTCTCCTTTCCGCTGCCTTTCTGATCCCTGTCTCTCTCTGTCTGTCTGTGCACATCTGTCTGTCCATCCATTCTGTCCGTCTGTCTGTCTGCCCACCTGTCTGTCTGTAGGTGCTTGGAGAAAATGATTACGATTCTGGGTACAGAGTGAGTATTAGAGTCGCTGTTGGCACAGAAACACACACATGCACTGTTTGTAAAATCACTGCTGGTTTCTTGAACAGTAACCTACTAAAACTAAAATGACATTGGAGACATTTTAGCCTGGAGCTGCTGAGCAGGAAGGCTCAGTGTGTGGCTCAGGACACTGTGACAGGGCACATGGCTGTTAATGGATGTTTTGGGCATCAAACCTGTGACCCTCCAGTGACAGGACAGCCTCTCCAACCACTAGGCCACCCTGCTACCTTTCTGGCTGATGTATTGTAAAAACCCCATTTTAGGGTGTCAAGTAGGGCTGAACGATTTTGAAAAACTGACTGATATTGGGATACGATTTGCGATATTAGAGGGAATGATAATTTTTTACATCATTAATCTCATTTTTATTGAAAAACATTAAAATGATTATGGTGTGATTTTTGCAGGGATCTGTACCAAACAAAGATGTTTTCTTAAGTCTGTAGAATATGATGTGTAGGCCAGGACATCTCTGCAGCACCACAATATTTAATTTAAAATGGTATTTTGACACATTTCACCTTTAACAAATATTGTGCCTCCTGCGATTTGAAAATTGCAGTAGGCCATATTGCAATTTCGATAAAATTGATTAATTGTTCAGCCCTAGTGTCAAGGCTTTTAGACACCAGCCACCAACATCTGCGTTCTGCCTGAAAAGTATTTTGAAATGTTACATTACATACATGAGAATAACAGACAGGAGATGATGCTAACTAGCTTCCTGGTTACCACAAGAATTAACACGGACACCAATAAAGCATGGCTAGCTGTGCATTATGGGAATTGATTGATGATTAGATTTTACGTTTTTGCTCGGCGTTCCTGTTCCCGATGTATAATGGCTCTTCTGACATGTTCTAGTCCTGCAGGAACCTAACTTTGATAGCTAGCAGTGTTGTGCAGATTAGGGCTGGGCGATAATTCAATATTATCATTTATCCTCTTTCAGTGGAATCATATGGTGATGATATGAAGATATTTTAATATCGTGACACACATTTCTGCTGTCTAAATTGATGATGACAAGCAAATTTTACTTAAAAACTCTGATAAAATGAGGTATGGTAGGAATATTATTTGAAAATTTCAGTTTTGTTTAACACCACACACATTAACATTCGGTTCAATGAGATGAACATTCATTTGATTATTTAACATGATTTTGCATACATGAACCATATCGTGATATACATTGATATTGAGAAAAATCCTTATGATTATCATGATATTGATTTCAACCATATCGCCCAGCCCTAGTTGCAGATGCTTTGGGGAAGTCATGGCTGCCAGTGGAGTGACAATAGAAAACCTGTATGAAGCTAAAACATTAAAGGATAATTCTGGTTATTATTTGAACATGGGCCTCATTTTCCTAGTTTTTGCCATCTTTGAATGAAAATGTCCTCACTCACTTCACTGTAGAGCTTTACGCGGCGCTGCTCTCCAATACACACTTTTTGGGTTGGACTGTTGGCCCTCTGGGTGTTGCAGAGCAGCGCTCCTGGTGAACTGGAGGTTGGTAAAGCTCTACAGTGAAGGAAGTGAAGGTGGCCGAATGCTCAGAAACCATGCTCAGCTCTGAGTGAGTCCTTATCACTGGAGACCAGGAGGAAATGAAAAGCAGAACTGTAAAGAAGAGTGTTTCCATTCAGCAGAACACAACCTGCAGAGGCACAGACAACGCTCCTCTCCTCTTTCCTCTTTCCTCTCCTCTCCCTTTCTCCTCTCCTTTCCTCTCCTCTCCCCTCCTCTCTCTTTCCTCTCTCCTATCCTTTCCTCTCCTCTTTCTTTCTCCTCTCCTCTCCTCTCCTCTTTCCTTTCTCCTGTCCTCTCCTCCCCTCCTCTCCTCTCTCTTTCCTGTCTCCTCTCCTCTTTCCTTTCTCCTCTCCTTTCCTCTTTCCTTTCCTCTCCTCTCCTCTCCTCTCCTCTTCTCTCCTCTCCTTTCTCTCCTCTCCTCTTTCCTTTCTCCTCTCCTCTCCTCTCCTCTCTTCTTCCCTCTCCTCTCCTCTCTTTCCTCTCTCCTCTCCTCTGACCCAGTTTCCCTCCCAGGGGGGTGAATGGAGGAGAATATAGATGTAGGTGACTGTCAGACTCCTCTCCTCAGGGACTGTAGCAGTTCTGCTCTAGTGGCTCCACTTCTATGTCTTTTGGTTTCACTAATAGCAGCAGTTAAGAGCTAAGCATGGTGTTGAGGACAGCAGGGCCACAGAGGACAAACCTCAACACTAAAGACAACCTGCAGAGCCTAAAGGAACAGTTCAGCCCAAAATTAAAATTCAGTGATGATCTGCTCACCCTCATGTCAGTGGAAACTCCACATAAGTTTGTTCATCCACCAAACAATGGAAAATTTGATTACCCTTGATGAATTTAAAGACTTGGAAACACATTGAATAGGGAGCTGTGACTGTGTCTAAATGTAGTTATTTTACCCCCAATCCAAATTTCATTGCACTTGATTTTAATTTGTTTTTAACACAGTACAGTTTTATGTTTCTATTTTGTAAGTTTATATCTTTGTTGTATTATCTGTAACTTTATGTATATTTAAATTGCTGCTGTCTTGGCCAGGTCTCATGTTGTGGTATTCTAGGTAGAGGAAACGGTAACTGCTGCTTCTTGTGTAAATTGTCATTTTATTTGCCACACTATTCAAGAAGTAGTTACCATGTGCTCTACCTAGAATAACACTGCATAAATCTAGTCCTTTGGGACTTGCTTGTCAACTAAACATTGGATTATGCTGCACAAGCTGTTAGGAGAAATTTGATGCTTATTTTCTGCCCTTTTTGGAACCCGTTCACTTCAATAGATGGAACTGTGGTGGCTAACTTTAACTCACTGTGTGTGTTTGTTGGTTGTGTGGTGAGTTTCCCCTGACTTTAAATGGGTTACAGTTGTTTTTGTCACTATCACTAAAAACCACAACATCTCTCTGTCCTCCTCCTCTATCTCTCTCTCTCTGCAGAACTCATCTGACATGCCAGAGACCATCACCAGTAGAGATGCGGCGAGGTTTCCCATCATCGCCAGCTGTACTCTGTTTGGACTGTACCTCTTCTTCAAGGTAACTCAGGGTTTCCTCAGGCCTTTTTCAGGGGCTTCATGTGATAGAATTATGGAATTAACCCAAATTACTCACATCGGCTATTTTACCACCTGGTTTGACCTTTAGAAGAGACTAGGACCTCTAAATGATGGCTAGGTAGAGGAAAAAAAAACAAAAACTTATGTTCTCATTTTACTGTTTTGGATAAAGACATCCACCAATGGCTGATATTATATTTGACATTTTGTTTTTGTTTTTTTCGGTTGCAGGTATTTTCTCAGGAGTACATCAACCTGCTGCTGTCTGTCTATTTCTTTGTCCTGGGGATCCTGGCTCTGTCTCACACCATGAGGTAACACACACACACACACACACACACACACACACACACACAACGACACAAGTGCGTTATGGGATTCTGTAGGTTCCGAAAAGCAAATTAATTGCATTGTAATGTAAGAGACGGGTTTTATTTTACTTCTTTGTCTCTCCCTCCAGTCCTCTGATGTCCCGGGTGTTTCCAGCCACTCTCCCTAACAAACAGTACCAGCTGCTCTTCACTCAGGGCTCCGGAGAGTCCAAGGAGGGTGAGTCCTGGCCCCCAACACCCCACTGTAACAAAAACACTGTTTACGTTGGTATTAAAGGAAAACTACCCCCTAAAACAGTGATTCTCAACAAACACTTTAACACTGTTAAAACAGCTGTTGGTGATGTACGTTGCATTTCTGGGTCCATTTAGTAGTTTGGTGTATTTTTCTTCTTGGTGGATAACTGGCCAATCGTAGACAAGGTGATGTCACCTCCAGATATTTCCAGCAGCTACAAGAAAATGTTTCAGCGATCTAAAACATCGGCGGTAAACGTCAGGTTTTGGTGTCCCAACTCACCGTTTTAACCTTCTAAAATGTTCCCACAGCATATTTTGCCTGAACTTTTCGTTTTTCTCACAAATTTAATTCCAATATGAATATCCAGAAAAGTGTCAACTACAATATAAGTCAGAAGTCTAGATAGTGTGGTTTAGTTTGATTCCCCTGTGTACAAACTTGACATTGGATCAAGCCTCTTTGGATTATAGAGACACAATTAGGATAACCTAACACAGAAAATAAAGACCCATATCTCTCTCTCTCTCTCCAGAAATAGTCAACTATGAGTTTGACACCAAGAATCTGGTGTGTCTGCTCATCAGCAGTGTGGTGGGAGTCTGGTACCTGCTCAAAAAGGTAATGTTTAATATTATTCATATAATTTAACAGTAATATATAAGATGTTATTGGGCACAAAGGCACAACTTAAATACACTTGTTTTGTGACAGCTGTTTCTATGACATCACAGAACCAGGTAGTCAATGGTGTGTTTGTGTTTTTGTGACCAATAAGATGTTCATGTTTTTCTTTTGTGACATCACATCACTGGATAGTTAATAAGCTGGTAGGATTTTTGTGACACCACAGCACATAATAGTTAATAACCTGTCAGGGTTTTTGTGACATCACAGCACATAATAGTTCATAACCTGTCAGGGTTTTTGTGACATCACAACACTGGATAGTTAATAACATGTCAGGGTTTTTGTGACATCACAGCACATAATAGTTAATAACCTGTCAGGGTTTTTGTGACATCACAGCACTGGATAGTTAATAACCTGTCAGGGTTTTTGTATAATCACAGCACTGGATAGTTAATAACCTGTCAGGGTTTTTTGTGACATCACAGCACTGGATAGCCAATAACCTGTCAGGGCTTTTTGTGACATCACAGCACTGGATAGCCAATAACCTGTTTGGCTTGGCGTTTGCCCTGAACGGCGTGGAGCTGCTGCACCTGAACAACGTCAGCACCGGCTGCATCCTGCTGGGCGGGCTGTTCGTCTACGACGTCTTCTGGGTGAGACACACAGGCGACACACACACACACACACACACACACACACACACACACACACACACACACTGAAATAAACACAACATAAAACACTTACACAGTCAGAACTGCTACAGAAATAGGATGCATCTCTATTCGTCTGTTCTAATCCTATGCTGCTAACTCTCTGTTGCCAGGTGTTTGGAACCAACGTCATGGTAACAGTTGCCAAGTCCTTCGAGGCTCCTATCAAATGTAAGTAGAAGACTGTGTGCAAGGTCTGAATTCCCCCCCGCTAAGTGCCAAATGTCAGTAAAATGATTCTCTGGAGGAAAAAATCAGTGAGGGTCACCTCCACACTGGACGCTAACGTTTTAAGACGATAACATTTGAACAACTCGGTTATATACAGTCTTTGGTCTTTGTCCCTCCTGGCCACCGTACACTCTCTCTGCCCATGAGCCAATCAAATCAAAGCAAAGTAATGGCTCTGTATCAAACAGGCTCCTTATTGGCTGCCTGTTATGCTGCTCTACACAAATCAGCAGCATCTAAACTTGCTGGATTAACTACCCTAACGTTAGTAGAAACTGAGTAGAAGCCGGTGTGAGGCCACCAAGAAGTAAAAATGGAGACCAAGACCAAAAAAAGATCCTTGCAGAAGTGAGTGATCTGCTCGTGTTTTTATTGAATATTTCACACAGTCCCTGATCCTGTACTCAAAATAGCATTGAAGACTGGTGACACTATTTCTCTAAAACATGTAGATGAATGATTTTGGTCAGTAAAAACAATTGTTGGCGTTTATTTTTTTCTTTGAGTACCAGTCCTTGGCAGGTGAGACAGAAAATAAATTTCAGACCCTGTGTGTGTGTGTGTGTGTGTGTGTGTGTGTGTGTGTATGTATGTACAGTATATGTCTATGTTTGTGTTTTTCTTTGTTATTTTTTACTTTTTTACTCAAGTGTATTACAACGTAGAGAGGAAAACAGTGTGATTGTGCCTTCTTCACATCTCTCTCTCTGTCTCTCTTGCTCTCTCACTTCTCCCACCACACACACACACACACACACACACACACACACACACACACACACACACACACACACACACACACACACACACACACAGTGGTGTTTCCTCAGGATCTGTTGGAGAGAGGTCTGGAAGCCAGTAACTTTGCCATGCTGGGTCTGGGCGACATCGTCATCCCCGGTATCTTCATCGCCCTGCTGCTGCGCTTCGACGTCAGGTAACTCTCTCTCTCTCTCTCTCTTTCTCTCTCTGTCTCTGTCTCTCTATCTGTCTGTCTCTCTCTCTCTTTCTCTCTCTCTCTCTCTGTCTCTGTCTCTCTATCTGTCGGTCTCTCTCTCTCTCTCTCTCTCTATCTGTCTCTCTCTCTCTCTCTGTCTCTCTATCTGTCTGTCTCTCTCTCTCTCTATCTGTCTCTCTCTATTTGTGTGTCTCTCTCTCTATTTGTGTCTCTCTATCTGTGTCTCTCTCTCTATCTGTCTCTCTCTCTCTCTATTTGTGTCTCTCTATTTGTGTCTCTCCCTCTCTCTCTCTCTCTCTATTTGTGTGTCTCTCTCTCTGTCTCTCTCTCTCTATTTGTCTCTCTCTCTCTCTCTGTCTCTCTCTCTCTCTCTCCCTCTCTCTCTCTCTGTCCCTCTCTCTCTCTTCTTCTGCGTTTGACACTAAAATGTCTCTGATATTGTCAGTCATTTGACTCGCCACCTGCTGTCTTTTTCCTCTCATTTGTTTTCTAGCAGATTTGGGAGTGAAAACAAGATGAAGACGGACTGATTGTTATTTAATAAAGTTTTGTTAAAGCTCAAACTCTCTCTTTCTTTCTCTCCAGTCTAAAGAAGAACAGCAGGACGTATTTCTACTCCAGTTTCCTGGCCTATATCTTCGGTCTGGGCCTCACCATCTTCGTCATGCACACCTTCAAACACGCGCAGGTACGAGGCTGGAGGTCAAAGGTCGTCGGTACAAATCCTTTTACAGAGTTGGGGGAATGTTACGAGCCATCTGTTAGGAATCAGAGAGTGTTAGCTGTCGACCAAAAATAATTTAATTTAATAATAATTTACAGTGCGTTTGAACGATGACACTGTCAGCGAGGAGCAGTGTTGAGGGTGACGTGTACTCAGATTTCTTTTTTTGTGGCAAGTTAGTTTTTCAATTCTTGTAATCTGTTATTAGTTGTTTTTTTTTACAATTAGAATGATGTTTCTCTAATTTTTCTTGCATATAGTTTCATTTTTGTTGTGAATATCTTGCATGCTGCTGACTGGAAAAAACACAATCTCAGTCAGTCTCAGCCTGATAAAAAAAGATATTGTCTTATTGTTTTTCAAAACAGAGCAACAGTCTTGTATTGCCTTTTTAAAACAATGAGGGACAAAATTTCAAATAAACTCCTGCACACTGCGCTCTTGCACTGCTGCCGAAAATGTATCGACATTTCGGAGTCAAAACCTTCATCAGAATAATAATTATTTAAACACTGAATACTAGCCGTCCCAAGAGTTTATTTGAAATTTTGTGCAAGGCTTTGACCTCAGCACAAACCATGTTGCTCTGGTGGCTTTTTGAAGTGGGGAACGCAAAAGAACTCTGACAAGTTACTTTTAGTAAAGAGCAACATTGTAACAAAGTAAAGTAACTAGTAACTTTCCCCAGTACTGCTGAGGGAGCGCTGGAAGCTGTGAGGTGAAGTGAGGTAGTTAGGAGATTTCTGAAGGCCAATACTGATGTTTTTGGGCTGAGGCTGCTGATGGCTGTGCCGGTATTCAATACTGCTCTACAAAGCCAAAGAGAAGTAACTACACAAACAGTGAAACTGAGAAAAATGACTTTAAAGTTTATCCAAAGTCCAGGAAAATAGGCTATATGTAGACAAGTGATAATGTGCTCAAGTATTGTATTATTATAAAGTAATTTTTTGTATATATAAAAACTGACCAAAAATTTGACCTATGACCCCTAGAATGCAGTTACTGCACTTTGTCTTTGTACCACCTGATGCAACTGTACGGATTATGCAAAGGCAAAGTGCAGTAACTACCAATACCTATGTATTTGTACTATTTTTTGTTTTGTTTTATCTGTTTCATGGGAATTGTTTGAAACCTATTTCAGCCGTATTCAGTGGTTTACCTTATTAATTTATATATAATTTTTAAGTGGTAAAATGGTGATTAGTTCAGCCCAGACACTTTGTCACAAGATAAATAAGATGGTACAGAACCCAAATATGATCCTAACTCAATTTTGACCGAATGTGTAGTTACTGCGGTTTGCCTTTGTACGGCAGAATATATTTAAGTTTGACCCGGTTCATGCCAAACAACATTTATTCTTGTCAGAGAGGAAAAGCCTCTGGAACAACATTTAGACCAACATGGGACACCAAAACTCTCCACTGAAACCCAGGATGATGTAATAATAAGTTATTGATGCAGACTTGTGTGGAATCCGATCAAAATATCTCATTAGAATCGGTTCAGGTTAAGGGCTTCTCACAGACAACCAGTGTAGTATTGATCAGTTCTACAATAGATATGTAATCATTGAGTCACACTGCTGTTCTCCTGTGTGCCTGCAGCCGGCCCTGCTGTACCTGGTCCCAGCCTGTGTCGGCTTCCCCGTCATCGTAGCACTGTTAAAGGGAGAACTCACAGAGATGTTCAGGTGAGTAACCATAGCAACCAGGCCTGCTGGTTCCTATCGGTCTACTGTATATCGGGGCCGAACCCTCTCGGCCGATCGGTCGGCAAAGCTGCCGGTCGAAACTAAATCGTTTTGGTCATGTTATTGCCGTTTTCTCTTTCCACCAAAGTAAATCCCACCAGGTGTGTGATTGGACAAATCTATAGAGAAATTGATGATTGCCAATTATAGACAAACCAACACCGGACAGCAGAGTGCCCTGCTGAGGCCGAACCACCCCAAAACACACACAGAATGAAACCAGTCTGTTAAACTGGCACATTTCCCATCAAAGTATCCAAACGTGATGTCACATAGCTTTACATTAAAGGACTGGCAACAAGGGAGAGGCTGAAATAATAATAATAATAATAATGTAACAATCTGAAACTCCTAAGAACTTTGATTTGTAGCCAGGTATTACAACGAAAAACACTAAAAGCTAAATTACAAAATTATAATCCATCCTGAACTAAATGTTACCTGGATTTAACTGTTAGAAGTAGGATTCTTAGACTAAAGTATGGATGTAGTATCAAGATGGCGGTGCTGACTACGGGTGCCCAGTATGCCCAGTATTGGTGGCTGACTGTGCATTAACTCCCATAGAGATTTACGCATTCAAATGTACCAAATCTAATCCAGTGGAACGTCTCTTTAGTAAAACATACTGAGATAAGATTAAAGACCTCATGAAATGAAAAATAACTGAAATTAAATAAAATAACAGTCCAAAAAAATGACAAAAAAAGTAAATTTCTAGAAATTTTCTGTCAAAATGAAGCACATTTCTGTTGATGACTCAACTTGCACTCGGGGGCGGAGACAAACATTTCATCCAAACAAATTTTGATAATTGTTGGAATGGAAATGGAGTGTAACGAGTTGACAATTCTGTCTGATATCAGGTAGTGAGTTTCTGAGACGGGTGACAGAGGAGGAGAATATTCCTCCACAACCGAGTGCAGACTGCCGCCCACTTCCTCCATATCTCATGAATATTCAAATAAGCCCCTCCCACTGACGCTTCCTGCCCTAACTTTCTGTTTCATTTGGAAGTACGTCGATACACAGAAGCAAATGACGCTCTCCATGACACTTCATGGGGTCTTTAACAGACGAATCCTGCTTATGGTAATACCTTGTCTGCCTGTCTGTCTGCCTGTCTGTCTACCTGCCTGTCTGTCTGCTTTAAGTCTTGTCTCATCCTCCTCATCCTCAACCAAACCACCTTCCCCGGGCCAGCTCTTTTCTACCTGGCACCAAACTCCAATCTGAGTTTGTTTGGCTGGCTGTTCCTGACGTCTCATTGGCTCCCCACAGCTCCCTGAATGTCATGTGATTGGATGAGGCTCCCATCACTTCCTCCAGCCCTCATCGTTTTATTTCCCGTCGTCTCCTCCTCCTTCACTCCTCCTCCGCTCTTCTTCCTCATTCCTCTCCACTTCTGTTGGTCCTCGCATCGCTTCTCCTCCTCTTCCTCATCCGTCCTTTCTTCCTTGCCTCCCTTATCTCCTCTCCTCATCTCCCTGTCTCATCCCCACATCTCTGCTCCACACTCCTCCTTATCTTCCATCCTTCTTGTTTCTCAAGTATTTTACCAACAGACTCTGTACTAGCCTTTAACATTAGAGTTTAAGATACTAGCTCACTACATTCTCTCTCTCTCTTTCTCTCTTTCTCTCTCTCACCCCTTTTCTTACAATCTCTTACAACCTCTCTTCTGTTGGCATCGCCTGTCTTTCTGTCTTTATTTCTTACTTTTGTTTCTTCCTATTCTTCCAATTCTTTCTTTTTCTTTGTTTCTTTCTTTGTTTTTCTCCCTTTTCTTCTTTTCTGTCTCTGTTTCTCTTTCTTTCTGCCTCTCTTTCTTCTTCTTCTCCTCCTCCCTCCCTCCGTCTGTCTTGTGGTTAGCTATGAGTCGTCAGAGGAAGTTCTCCCTGGCTCTCCCAGGCTCACTTCCTTCCCAACTGTCAGCGGCTCGCCCGCCAGCCTGGCTAGCTCCATGGATACCGTCTCTATGGCGACCGGCTCCTCCCCCCGCCGCCGCCGGTTACAGCCCACCTCCATGTAGAGGCCCCGCCCCCCTTCTTTCACTCTCCCTCTCCTCTCTCACCTGGGCAGGTAAACAGCCTGTTAACCAGAGCAGAGCCGTCCATCAGTCTGTTTCACTTCTGTCTGTCCATCCATTTATCGCTTCATCTGTTCGTCCTCCAGCCTGTGTGTTACCTCGCCATGTAAAAATCTATCTCTGAACCCATCCTCTATCGGTCTGACAACGATTAGACTCTGGGGGCGACGGCCAATATTTAGTGGTTTCCGGTGTAGCCAGCGGACATCTGGGCCAAGACTTCCTCTTCCGTGCTCCGGTCATTGTTTACAGTCCGATTAGCAACTTGAGACGCGAGAATGAGTTGGAGTTGAGTACAAAACACAAACACTGATACTTTCTGTAGGTGTTTTAGGTCCAGACGACATTTCGGCTAATCTCTATAAACAGATATCTGCATATGAGACGTCGACTCTCAACTCCGACTCCATTCTCATGTCTCAAGTCGCTAATCGGACTGTAAACAATGACCGGCGCACGGAAGAGGAAGTCTTGGCCCGGATGTCCGCTGGCTACAGAAACCCCGAAATATTGTCCGTCGCCCCCAGAGTCTAATCATCATCAGACCGATAGACGATGGGTTCTGAGATTGTGTAAATAATTAAACTGCAGCCAGTCACGCACTAGTGTTGCTATACTTTACATATTGCTGCAGCACTGTTGGTCAGCACAAACCACACTGCAGCATGGTGATGTGGCGTTAAGTCCAACACTAGTCCTCAATCAAACCCTTAAATGTCTCCTTTTCTAGTTCAGGACCTCTAAAAGAATCTTCAAAGTATTGAAAGTTGCCTGCTGAACACTCACAAGCCCACTGGTCAGTCTGGCTGATGAGCTGTCATCTCATCTCTGCTCTCCCATTGGCTGTTGTAGTTAATTTGTTGGTTTAGCTTTGAGTCAGACACTCACAACTAGGGCTGGGCGATATGGTTGAAATCAATATCATGATAATCATAAGGATTTTTCTCGATATCAATATATATCACAATATGGTTCATGTATGCAAAATCACATTAAATAATCAAATGAATGTTCATCTCATTGAACCGAATGGTAATGTTAGGTGTGGTGCCAAACAAAACTGAAATTTTCAAATAATATTCCTACCATACCTCATTTTATCAGAGTTTTTAAGTAAAATTTGCTTGTCATCATCAATTTAGACAGCAGAAATGTGTGTCACGAAATTAAAATATCTTCATATCATCACGATATGAGTCCACTGAAAGACAATAAACGATAATATTGAACTATCGCCCAGCCCTACTAAGTATTTATGTAGTGCTGAATATTTTATATTGTATTAAACAGCCTCCCTCCTGAGGAGTTAGCTTTGGACGTTTGATGTTCGAAAGGTATATTTGAGTTTGAGTTCGACTCCAAAATGCCATATAGACATTTTGGGGGAAAATGTTGATATTGCAATAATGTAGAGGATTCAAGTCAGTGAAAGTAATGTTTCATTTAAGTTGCATACTATCTTTCAAAGAGACTCCAGTAGTTTTGTAAGAGGAGGTTTTAAATGGTGGATGTCTAATTTTGGAACGTTTTTAAAAAATTTTTTTATACACTTTTGATGTTTTTTCCCCTGGCAGCTGTAACAGGTGATATTGTCCTCTACATGTACAACACGTTTCATGACTGTGACCAAGCTGGACTCTTGGTCATGCAAAGTTGGCTTTTACTGCTTGTTCACACGGTGTTTGACTTAAAGTGTCGCACTATTCTGACTGATTGTGGGCGGGGCCAGAAGCTCTGACTGCAGCTACAAAGTTTTGACCAAGAAACAGAAGATACTGTATCTATTTATATCATTTCAGTATATTCTCACAGTGATTTTGTGTTGTGTTAATATTTTTCTTTGGTAAAAATAACACCACTAGTTAGGAAGCAGTAATTGGGTAGCATTAATGGAAAATAAACAGGAAAAACTGAGTTTATCATCGACCCCAACGGTGATCCACCGTTTATAAAGCTTAGTTTCTGAGATGTTTATTCCTGACGTCTTGGGAGTCTTTGATTGGCTGCAATCAACATTTTGCACTATTCATTTTGCACTATTGTTCATGAAACAAAATCACATCGGTAGGGAAACAAGTAAACACTGAAATTTGATTGGCTGTTTATGGCTGATAACGGTGAAAAGTTGTTCTGTTGTTGATCATGTTGCTCACAGTGTGAACACATTAATCATCATAATGATAAAATGTGTCCCCTTCTCTCTCTCCCTCTTCTTCTCTCCTCTTCACTCTCACCTTCCCTCTTCTTCTCTCCAGGTATGAGGAGACTTCTCCTGAGGAGGGGGAGGCTAAAGAGGACTCGTCAGAATCGGAGAAGAAGGACCAATAGCATCCATCGCTACCCCCCCCCCCCCCCCGCCCCCAAACACTTTCATCCAACCTGCTGCCGCCACATTTCACCGCAGCCCCTCCCACTCCTCCTCCTCCTCCTCTGCGTTGCTAGGGGATGGGGCTCGTGTTGCCGACGTGTTGTCTCTGGTAACCATGGGAATGGCCGCTGGTCTCCGTGGTAACGGCTGTTGTCGTGGTAACGGTGGTGGTGGTGTTATTAAAGGTTGTTTCGTTAACAGCAGTTCAGACTTGGTGCCTACCATGATTTCCTCTCTTTGTCTCTCGGCTGCATGCGCACAGGAACAGAAGTTAGATTTGTAACCTGGAAATCACTTTTTTAAATCACAAAAGCATCTAGAGACTAAGTTCACCTTCTTATTGTAAGTGAATGGAGCAAAACTTAGTCTGAAGATGTAGGCCTGTTTGGGGATCCCAGATCTCATGGCGGTCCAAACGGGGAGGAGGCACACACAATCACCTCTGGGCCACAAATGGTTAAAAGTCAGATTTTGTGTTTTGGTTCAAATTCAGCCTTTGCGGTGCAGATTTGATAGTGTCAACATTTCAGATTGATGGTAATGTTTTTCTACACCGGTCACAGTGGCTGATGGATTCCAAAATGTTGTCATGTCTTGCTTGTCAGGACAGGAAAGAGCCTGGCTGGCTGGTAGAGCAGACTAAATTTCCAGCCACAGCCAAACTTTCCCAGCATGTGTCTGGTGGTTAAACATCTGTGTTTGTGTTCCTGTGTGTTTGCAGCCTGTTTCACCAGACCCCGGGCTTAAATACACCTGGAAATGGTTTATTTTCTGCTACTTGAAGAAGCGCTTGGTTTTTAGCCTATAAACAGCCTCAAAAGTGGGAAAAATCACTCATAAGGTAAAACAAGCGCTTCTCTTTTTCCTTTCTTTGTAATTGAAGCCTTTGCATAAAGAACCATATTTGAGCCCGTTTTGAAAAGTTTTGAACAGCCCACATATCTGCGGTTAGTCAATCCACATCATTCAGACTGTGAAGGTAAAACCCCATCTCTCCTGTCTTTAATAATAAAATACACACCACTCCAGCTTAGTGTCTAGGTAATGGAAACAGAATCAGACTTGTTGGTTCTTTGTCTCGGGGCTTCGCTGATCTGAAACGTCTTCCTGGTGTATTTGGCCCGGCGTCGATCACTCTGCCTTCTGCTTTATCACATCAGCGCTTTCTGTTGGTTTCGTTTGTTTTACTTCGTTTTATTTTTTTTGTAAAAGGCCAGAATTTTAAGATGAAGAAAAGTCAAATCGAGGGTTTTAGTTTTTAATTGAGAAGATTATTTGTCCATTTTGTCGACGCCATATTATTGCTGCCCCTTGTCTAGAGCTAACAAGTGTTGAACTGTAGATGTGTACCAGTGTCCTCCGTAACATCAAGATCAGCTGTCATAGGATCACCTGTTACTATAGCAACAGACATGTAGCAGGACTGTGGTTCCAACATGGCTGCCAACCTTCTAAAGATGAGCTGGTCTGAAATCAGCAGTTAGCTCAGTGGTTTTCAGTCGCTGTCCTGCTGGTTTCCTCGTGTCCCAGGTGTAAAGTCGTCCTCGATGACACCGCTAGCATGAAAACCAGGACTGGGACTGAAACCCACCGACTTACTGAGTGATGAGCATGGGTTAGCATTGTGGTGCTAATATGGCTGCTATTAAAAACTGCGATGACCAAACTGTCTGTGTAGGGCTCTGGTTTGTTTGGTGCTACTGACCTTATTCACACAGCGGCCATTTTGAAAATTCGGGGTGGGAAACTGTACCCGGAAGAGCAAGTCAACTCTGTCCTGCTGCTGTGAACCAACAAACAAAATACAAACATTTATCATTTCACTGATTCCCTGTTAAAAACATATCTGAAAGAAATGGAGCTCAATAATCCAGAGGCATAAGTTTATGTTTTACTATATTTGGTGCATTATTTATCGTTAGCTACCAGAGTCTAGCCTAGGTAGCTAGCTAGTAGCTTACTAACTAGCTAGTAAGCAACCTAAATTCCTGCTAAATTCAAAAAGTGGTTGTGGTTGCTGTTGTCGAGATTGCTAGCTGATTTGGTAACTGTTCACCTTAGGTACTCACTTGTATGTTTACATAATGCTAATTTTATATGTATATGCTAATCTTCTGGGCAGTTTCCAACCCCAAGTGTTCAAAATGGCCGCCGTATAAATAAGGTCCATTGTTTGGTTTGTGGTGGGTCTAGATCAGATTTTTGCAGAATCCTGTCATCTCTGGCACTGAGCTGACAACAGCTTGGATTGAAAGTTTATATAGGTGCAACCTTTCTATTTTTAATGTCCAGTCATTTCTAATGGTAACACCTGATTTTCTCTTGTCCCTGCTTCCTGTTTTGTTGTTTTGTTTTGATCAGACGTGAATACAGCTAGAAGTCAAACGCAGTGAGTGATTAGTTCATATTTAACAAGCGAGATGGAAGTCTGGTACATTCTGCATCTCCTGTCTCCTGTTAAACCCCAGGCTAACAAGGGGCCGGTGTATTCAATCATTTGTGTTAAGAAAGGAGAAGCTTTTCCCTCTGTCTCTATTAAATTTCCTTTCAGTCAATAACTCAGAATTATGAGGGAGTTATTATTATTATTATTACATGAAGCCAGGTGTGAATGTGTGTAGCTTTCTGAATGTGAAGCAGGCTGCTGTTCAGCAAAACCCTGCCAGGATTAATAAAGGTTGAGAAGACGACACCGTAGAAACCAAAGGGACCAAACGTTTCCTCTAGCTCAGCTCCTGCTCTGTTTTATCTGTAGTGTTATTTAACTAGGCAGGGCGATGAAGAATTTGGCTTCAGACGCATTTACCTGCCTGGTTAAATAAAGGTTACGTTAAAAATATATCTGCTTGTTTTCCTGTCTTAAAGTTCTGGCCTGAGAGGAGTGTGAGGAGAGGAGTAAAGGGAGGAGACCGAACCTCCTCTACTGAATCCTTCCAGTCCCGCAGCTTCCTCACTTCCTCTCTCGTCATGTCATTCTCACACCGTATTGGTGGAGAGGTTGGACCTCCGGCTTCCTCAGCCAATCAGCTGTGAGAATGAGTTGAAGAGACGGGAAGTTCCCAAAAGCATCCTCGTACTATATTGGGTTTTAACAGCTTGTGTCTCGGATTGGGTCGTGTCCAGTCCAGCCTTGGTATAATTGGATGTTCCTGGAAAAGCAGCTGACTGGATGGATTCAGCCCTGATGTTGTTATGCTTGATGTTATTGATGTTAATGCTTTATTAAGAGATGAAACAGTTTTGTATTTTGATGTAAAAATAAAAGGTTCATGCTCATATTCAGCTTGGTGAAGTTCAGTAGCCCCCTCATCATTTTAAAAGAAATGTACCTGAAATAGTTTTTCTCTGGTTGTATTTGTGCAGGGCGTCTTCGTTCACCGCCCCGACTGTATCTATTTTATTTGCAATAAACTTTTTTGGTGTTTTGATCACCGTATAGAGAAGCATAACTCCGCCTCCGTCTGGTTCTTTGGCTCTCAAAGTGTTTCCACCTCGGTCCTTAGCAGCAGTTTGAGGATCTGTCTGGCTTTGGTTCCATGTTTGTCTCTTTCCGTTCCAGTGTGTGCAGTTTCCGGTGTTACAACTGTTATTGTCATCAATATTATTAGTATTGAGCATCAAAAGTAACTCCCAAGCTGTTCACTAGGTTTTGTATGTTTTTGTCATTTGGTGTGCTAATTATGGCTAGCTTACATTTCACACGATTAAGACCATCTCTACCAGTAGCTTATTAATTAGACTCATCCAGACGTCCTTATTTGTAAAACCAAGTGTCATCAGCATAACTGAAGATAAAGTTAATGTCTTTGAATAAGGGCAGCATCTAAGTAGTGAACTGGCCAGGACCTACAACAGATCCCTGAGGCACTCCACGCTTAACTGCTGCTGAGAAAGACAGATGGAGCTAAGCCTCATGGAGCTGCTTTTGTGTGAAATATGAAAGAAACCTTTTAAATATATTAAAAGTATTGGTGTTAAACATCTATCCATTAATCTGTTTATATATCCTGTACCCAGTACATACCTGCCAACACTCCCGATTTTCGCGGGAGTCTCCCTATTTTTAACCCTTTCTCCCGCTGTGCTCCCGATTGGTAATTTCTCCCATTAATCTCCTGATTTCATAGTGATACAAATCAAATGGATGTTTCTCAGTTTCTGTGGGGGATATGTGTCCTGGTACCTGGCAACCCTGCCCAGAGGCAGAGGTGAGCGTGCGCAGACGACCCTGCCTGACGTGCGTCACTCGTCGCTGCGCTCGCTCAAGCCCTCTGCTCCGCTCAGTTTGCCACTGAAACAGGTCTCAAGAAGAAGAAATACACTTCCAAATTTCAGTCCACTTGGTGCGAGACCTTCCCCTTTCTAACCGCGAGCCACATCAGCAAACTTGTAGATGTATTAGCTATTTTGTATAGACTTTGAGACACACTCTCACGCCACAAGTCCATTTTCTCACGCAGTGAAAAACAAATTCTTAACTGATAACGTCGCGACGCGAAAAAAGGAAACTGACAGCAGGACAGACGAGACAGAGCAGCACCGTGCAGCAGAGAGTTATTCAGACCATCTGAATAGCGAGAAATATACACAAATGTATTATATTGTAATTTATTCCCATGCATGCTGCTCAGAGTAATCTCAGTCAGCAGCTCTTCTGCGTCTCTCCCTCTCCTCTCGCTCCGTGCGCACGCAGGCAGGAGTGAGAGTGAGTTGCTATGGTTACGGGGACGCTCTGTGTCTGTCGCTCTGAAACTTTCTCATGATTCCCAATAATAGGTTTTTTAGGTTAGTATGCCTATGCAAGATCATGAATGTAAGCGCCTCAATGCTGAAATCTAGTAATATAACATAATTTTACATTTTTGGTTAACATTATACAGGGTTGCTGTTTCTTGACTTAATCTAAGAGGTTAGGTGGTGTAGAAATGCAGGAAATTTGTTTTAAATTACTATTTTTTTCTGACCCTCCCACCAATTATGTATCTACCCTCCGTAGAAATGCAGGAAATTTATTTTAAATTACTATTTTTTTCTGAACCCCCCCCTCCGAAACAGGGTCCCCCCACCTGCCAAATCCCACTTTAACCCCTGAGTATAGAAACAGAGTTTTTCTTAGTTACTGGAAAATGGAAATTGAATTGGAATTTTTTACATTTCATACTGCATTTCATTCTGTTATTTCTAGATTGGATTACATAGGCTATTAATCTCTGAGAGGTCACAAATGCAAGAATATCCACAATATCGACAATAGCCAATGTATATCCATTAGTAAGAAAATCTCCCTCTTTATCACAGCCTAATGTTGGCAGGTATGCCAGTAGCTTTTTGCCTTCGTTACAATTCTTTTACTGTTAATATTATCATATAGGCTTATCCCGCCTCCAGGTGTTTTCTTGTAAAGCCATATGACAACACAAAGTTAAGAGCCTATGCTTGGATACTTATCAGAAAAGTGCTCATTTCTGAAATGTATTTCATTGGTTTTGTGTTTGGGGAGGTATTTACCGAAAGAATCAGGTAACCCTTGCGTATTGAGGGTGTAATGATCCAGCAGGAGGCTTGGTGTCTGACTGTCGAGAGATTTGAACCTGGGATCTTCAGTTTACAAGTCGCTCTCTCTAACCGCTGGACCATCTCTCCTCTTCTAACAGGTGTCACCCTCTTGTTGAATTAAATCACCTTGTCAGCTGGTTGAAATAAAGTTATAAGATAAAGCTTAGCTGATAGTGATACACTTTACGATCAGCGCATTTAGCTGACAATCTTATCTGAAGACACACTACTGTTAACAGATACCATAATGTCAGCTGGAGGAATCAAACCAGGGACCTTCTAGTTACCGGTCCTGCACTGTAACCACTGGACCACACTGCCTAACTGAGGCACCAACATGATAACCTGGTGTTTAATGAAAAAAGATTAGAAGCCACCTGGCTGAGTAGTGAAATGTCCTCAACTCTTCATTTTAAGTCCAGTGGATTTTGTTTCTCTCTGTTTTTTTTTTTTAGATTATTAAATACGTTAAAGATTCTGTCAGAAAGTCAGATTTTTGTGTATGCAAACTTAAATTGGATCTTTGTGCCTGTTGTGCACATTTTACATTTCCAGTTCAGGCATCTTCCAGGTGCTGGAACAGAACCTGGAACTCACCAAAACCTTTTCCTGGATAATGATTAAAAACAAGACAAACTACAAAAAGAAACCAGAGTGGGGCGCAGTCGTCACATTAAATCTCTTTATTTGAAAATGTCCACAGGCGACCAGGCCAGGTACAACATACCCAGACAGACAGGAAGACGTGACCTAAGAAAAAAAAATCACACAACAAACTAATGATTCCCTCTAGTTTGTCCAGCAGGCTACATCTCAATCTGCGAGCCAAAGGAATTCTTCAAGGTACGGACTGTTCACTTCAGGAACAGGGATGTGATTTCTCAGGATTTCAGGCAAATTTTGGACAAGCATCTCCCATTCATTTCTAATGGGAGATCAGCGTTTTCCTGATCGCATCCGTATGAAAAGAGAGACACTTGCCGGGTGGCGATGATTCTCAATGATGACAATATTTGGGGCAGTCAACAAAATCAGACAAAAAAAAAATCACAGGGAATAATGATATAACATGAATAATCAATCTAACAATCAAATAGAAAATCAATAATCTGGTGTGTGCTGAATTGTCCGAAAATGAGCTCGACAAATCACAACCCTGATTTTTCTAGACTTCGGGTCAACAAGTCCAAAACCTCCTTCATGCCACAGATATTTGTGGTGAAAACTGGGCCTAGTTTCCAACCGCTGGCTCTTGCACCAACAGTTGGTCAAAAAACTTCACGATTAACATCTGAAGGAGCTCGTTCAGCCACGTAACGCTCCCCAAAAACAAGGCACTGCACATTTAAAACCACTGGACTCAACTTTCCAATGTCCCCCCCCCCCCCAATCTCTGATCATTTTTCACACTTAGGTACTTAAATAACACCGTCATGACAGCAGGACACTTGAGAACTGTTCCAAACAGGCAGAACACACTGTGGATATGGAGTTCAAACAAACACACACGACCCTGTTTCCCCCTGTATCCACCTGGTGTCTCTTTTGTAGCAAGGCGTGGGTCTTATCTTATTGTTGCTGAGTAGAAACTTTTAAAGCTTGTTTGCTAGAAGCAGAAATATTTTAAAGTAATAATCTGTAACGTCTGTAACTGCATCAACAGAAAATACAAACTCCGCCCACACTGTTTGATTGAAATAAGTGGGGAAAAGAGTTCAGTGCCAAAAAGAGAGGCTCCTGGTGGACACAGAGGATAAATCAGAGGGTCGCTAAACATTTTCAGGTCAGCTTTCAGTAAGAAATGTCGTTTCTCACCCTGGGACACAAGCTCAGTCAAAACATACCGGTGCTTTTGACATTTGCGGACCGTTTGGATGAAGACCCGTGACCCATTCTGCGTCCCAGGCCACAGATTAAGAAACCAAGATCGTAATAATTAAGAATCAGTTCAGAGGCCTGGTACCAGTGATTGCATTAGGCCGTTTCTCTATATAATATCAAGTTAAGGCTTTAAAACAAAAAAAAACAATGCAAACAGACAAATAAAAGCTAAGAACATGCTTATTCCACATATAACTCTCTTTATAACTCTCCACAGTATAACTCTCTTTATACTCTTTAAAAGGAAAAAAAAAACAACACAAGAGAAACACAAGGCAGTAGTCATCGTCCAAACATGTCGGTTTCATCTATTCGACATTCAGGTTTATTGCCTTGAAACATTATACTGCACTGGTATCATGAAGAAAATTAAGACGATGCAGCCGCTGTCAGGTGAAAACCTCCTGACTCCCAATTCTGTTTTTCGGTTTTAATTTTCTGCTTCTTCTTGTAAAATCAAAACACACATCGGAGAACTCGTCATCAACGTTCTGTCAGTAACTTTAGTATGATCCTCACCTCTCCTGTCCTAAAGCCTGTGTTACTTATTACTTTGCTCTTCAGTCTGATCCCAACAACAGAAAGGGGCGTTGTCTGTCTCCATCTTTTTCCAACTAGAAAACATGACAATGAGACTTTATGGACCGGACAGTTGGAGTTGTAGAATCAAATCTCAAATCTCCAATGATGATGAGGAGTTTCCAAAATATGTTTGATAGGAGATGATCGTCTGAGGGCAGCAGAACAATTTTTCCACCTCTGTTCAGACAGACGTGGACTCTACACCTCAGAGTTGAGGAGATATGGGCAACTTTAAAGGCAACAGAGAAGGGCAATATCGCGGATAACATGTAGACAACATAGTGGTTTTCAAGCAACAAAACGTATCAGGATAACATACTGCATACTACTTCTACATTGCCTGTATATTGTGTCCTTAGAGTGACTGAAAGGTGAGGCTACTTCATGCTGATCTGAGCTGATAGTGGTTTCCTCACTACTGGTGAAGGTTAAGACTGGGAACATAAAGCGTTCAAGACAACTATAAACTAGTTAGTTTGTCCAGCTGAGAACGATGACCTTTGAACTCTGGTGGCACCAAATAATGACACTGAGAGTCTCAGTCCTCTAACAAGAGAACTGAGGTGCGGTTCGTTAAGAGGGAGAATGTGATCTGAACCAACTACAGGAAACCACCCCAAAACGCAAGGGTTTATGGGTAGGAGGCGGCGGATGTTGACATCTGATAGCCAGCAGTTGTTCCTGCTTGGAAAGCCTAGCAGAGCAAAATAAAAGTGAGGGCAAACTGGAGATAAGGTCAAGATAAGGTGAGGTGAAAGCTACGGCTCAGACCAAAGAAAACAAACTGTTGGTGTGATCGCACCCTAACTCCACCGTTCAGTTCGCTGTAAGTCGCTCTGGATAACAGCATGAGCTAAATGACTACAGTGTAAATGTAAATGTGAAATTTCTGTCCTGCAGGTTAAAAGGATGAGTGAGCTGAGAATGTGTGAAAGCTCAACTGGAACAGCTGTCCTGAACGATGCTGCTGATCATGGACTTCCTCCCAAGAGGCTTTAGATCATTACATCTCCACTCACTGGTGTAGAATCTGCTGGTTTATTAAAAAAAAAAAAAAAACACCAAACGGGGTTCTGGAACCTTTGGAACCATTCTAGAACCCGTCTGCTCCATGTTCTAGAACTCGGTGGACCTCACGTTCCCTGCTGGAGAATCTGCTGATTCAAAGCAAGAGGCGCTTGAGCTGCCTCATATCCAGTCACCACGATATATTAAACATGACCACTTATTCTAATCAGGTCATTAATTAAGCCAATTAACACATTCATTAGCAAATATTACTATGTTAACATACTTAACATGAGAGGCATTAATATGCACTCGAGTAGTTTTGAGAAAATCAGCTATTCATTCATTCATTAATATGCAAATTTATGCAGCAAGGTGCTCCAAATTCTAATCAGATCATCAGCTCTATAGGTGGAACCTGTGGTGTGGATGAAGTTTCTATCATGTTCTGTTCTGTTCTGTTCTGTTCTATCATCAGTTATTCTGTTCACAAGGAAGTATAAGTCTAAACAGACAGACAGAGCTGTAGAACCTTAAAAACCTTAATACCTATCTGGTGTTTTTCTTCTGTAGAACCTTATTCTAGAACCTGTGTGTGGTGTGTTCTAGAACATGAAAACACAAAATCTGGTGTTTGTCTTTCTTTCTTTCTTTTTTTTTTTTAAAGAAAACATTACAAGACACTGATCTAGATCCTTCAGGACCGTTTCAGAACCCATGTGTCTCTTGTGTCCTAGAACGTCCAGCATCGTTACAGAACCTGTGTGTAGTGTGTGTTCTAGAACCTTCAGAACCCACGTGTCCCGTGTTACAGAACATGGAATACATGGAAACATAGAAGCTGTTTTTTTATGTTTTGTTTTTTTAAAGAAGACATTGTTGTAGAGAACGTGTAGAACCGTTCCAGAACAGTTGAAAAACATGAAAACATAGAATCTGGAGGTTTTTTTGTTGTTCCTAAAGAAGACTGTGGTGGTCTAGAACCTTCAGAACCGTCATTCCAGAACCCGCCTGTCCCGTGTCCTAGAACATGGTGGACTTGATGTCCTGGCTGAAGAAGGTTCCAAAGTTGAGGTCTCTGGACATCAGCTCCTCCTCCACGTTCTCCAGGGCCCACTTGTGTTCCACGATCTCCAGCGCCTCCCACTCACTCTGAAACACACACACACACACACACACACACACACACACACACACACACACACACACACACACACACACACACACACACACACACACACACACACACACACACACACACACACACACACACACACACACACACACACACACAGAGGGTTTGTTAGTCCCACCAATAAACACAGAGCACAGTCACTGAAAAGACACAGGTTCGATCCTCACAACAGCCTTCTGTCCTGTTGAAATGTCTTGGAAAGAGAACTAAAACGTAAAGACACACACTCCAGAGGTGGGGACTCAAGTCACATGACTCTGGCGACTTGGGACTTGACTCTGACTTGTACTCTGATGACTTGAAAAGGTTTCTAAAGTCTTGACTTGAGATCTTGTGTTTGTGTAAATGACTCAGATTGAAAGTGATGAGATTTGTTCCAGCAGACGACTGAATTTAAATTCTGTTTTCTGAATTTGTATGGAATGATTGAATTTATTGAAGTTGAAACTGATTATAGAAATCAAACTCATGATGCTCTTACCAAGATTTTATCCTATTAAAACCATATTGCATTGAGAAGTCCTAGATATTTCGTTTTCTTTAAGATATTAAGTTGATACTGGACTCTTGATTTGTTCTGACTTGACTTACTTTAAATTTTTCAATTTCAAAATTCCAGACTTCTCCAACAGCTTAATTTCTTGATTTAATTTGAGATTTTGTTGTGCAGTATGATTATTATGCCGATAGCCATCTTGGCCCAATAGATGAAGATTATTCTTCACAGCCACAAATATCGGAATATGTGAGGGAGTCAGAAAATGTGTAGTTGTATGTAAACTAAATTTGAAAAGAAAATGTGTCGTATGTATATTGGGACAGTACAGCTATATTTTTTTTGCCATACAAAACTTTTTAGTATAATTTCCAAACTTTTAAACACCTGGAGATGATCAAATTCTTTTACCAGACCTTTCCAGACCTGCGTAGAAAACCCTGAAAGAGGCTTTCTTCATCAGTTCTCTACCATGATACCATGATTGCAAATTGTCATCAGAAACACAAAAAAGTGTAATATGTAATCAAGCTTTGATGAAAAACAACATCACAGGTTCGGATTTTCTGGCCTTGAATCAGAAATTAACCATTGTATGTTTGAATCACAGAGACCACAGTAACGCTGTTTGACTTCTACCTTGAAAGCCTTGTTGGGGTCAGGGGGCATCGCCATGGCAGCGCCCGTCATCTGGTCCTGCATGACCCGTGATTGGTCAGCAGCTGGGAACAAACAAGAATTTTAACAGATGAAATACATAAACACTAAGAACCTACATCCCACCTCCCGTCTCTCCACACCTCCACCTGTCCAGCCAATCGTTAATTTGCCCATTTTTAGGCTCAGAGCTGTAGACGGTTCAGAACATGTTACCAACTTAGCTCCAGGGTCAAGTACGTTCTATGAGTGACAGACGATATCAGCCATAATTAAAGTGAAAAAAAAAAGGTTAAATTGGAGATAACAAGGTTTCTGCAGAAAGCTCCCTCCCAGTCATCATACTGGTTAAACTCACCGTTGTCCTGTCCCAGGATCAGGCTGTACATGCTCCTCAATCCAAACACATTCAGGAAGTACCAGGACGCTGAACTCACCCTGGGAAGTAATCAACCAATCACAACAAAATCTCAGCTGCTTTGTTGTTGGTGTGAAGAAATGTTTTCATTATCGACTGATTATTTCTTTAATTAACAGATTAATCATTTAGTCTATAAAATGTCAAAAATAATGACAAATGCCCATCACAAGTTCCCAGAAAAGTGATTCTTAAAATTGCTGACTGAGTCTGACCAGCAGTCACAAAAACCCCAAAGTATTCAGTTTATAGAAGAAGAGAAGACATGTAAAGAAGAAGAAACAAAGAAAAACAGCAAATCTGCAGCAGCAAAACGTTTGGTATTTTTACAAATGATTAGAACGATTAATTGACTATCAAAATTATAAACGATTAATTTTCAGACTAATAGTTTCAGCATGAGCAGGGTGTTCTGAGTTTTACATATGGTATGGTTTGTATTTTACCAGGAAGCGTCCAGTGACAGCAGCTCGATCCCTCTCTGTAACATGGGTTTGAACCTCAGCGTCAGGGGGAACGGCACCTTGGCTGCAGGACAAAACAACAACAACAACAACAACCATTAACAAACAACAGTGGAATGAGGAAACTGTAAGAGAAAAGCGCTTGACGGAAGAGTTTTCCCCCTCACAAAACGATCAGAAATCAAGTCTGTGATCACATCATGCACTTGTTTTTTTTTTTTAAAACACATCTGCACTTGTTTTTCCAGTTATTTTCAATGGTTTGGTTGTGGCAAAAAGAGCTGCCATAGAGCTATTATGGCCATTTTGTGTTAAGGCACAGTAAAAATCGTATTTATTGTCCCTTTAAAATGTCATGGTATCCCTTCAAAATCGTTAAATCTGACTACTGCAACTTCCCAATTGCAAGAAGCTGCAGTTTTTTTTTTAAATCAGAGGAAAAACAATCCTAAGACCTGAGAGAGTCTCTGGCCTGCAAGTCAAGTTGTGTGTTGATGCCAATTACATATATTTTTGGGGGAATTAGCATGAATTCAAATGATATAAAATTAATTATGTAGGTAAAGCTGTGTCTGCATGTATCACAGAAAAATCTGTTAACACTGTGCAACACCATTGGAGGGTTCAGTCTGGTTGCACTGAAAACGATGAGATGATTGACAGCTGATGAACTCACTTATGACGAATCCGGAGAAGGCCCAGTTGATCCAGCCACCAATCAGAATCATGGGCAGGACGTTGGTCAGGTTGCCCTTCATCATGTCTGTCAGCATGCTGGTGTCTGGAACCAAGGGACACACACACACACACACACACACACACACACACACACACACACACACACACACAAATGTAATCCAAGCACATAAATGAATGGCAAGAGAAAACGTAAACATAAACCGGGGAAAACCTTGTGTGTGCACATAGCCACACACATACACAGATATGACACACACACACACACACACACACACACACACACACACACACACACACCTGTCATGGGGTTCTTGGGGACGACCTTCCTCTTGACCTTCTTAAAGAAGCCGGTCTCCACGTTGTTGAAGTAATGCTTCCTCATGGCGAAAGACTGCAACGGTCAAAACGGTCAAGATCAGAACTCACTCTGTGTTCTAAAGCTCAGTTTTACTGTTTACATATTTTCATGTTTGCTTTATATGTTTTGAAATACATTTTTACATTTTTCTAAATTGTCAATAATCCTGCGTTTAACTAGGGCTGGGCAATAATTCAATATTATTGTTTATGGTATTTCAGGGGAATCATAAGGTGATGATATGGTGATTTGGGGAAATCATGACACACATTTCCGCTGTAAATTCTGCTATAAACAAAATGAAGCATGAAATATTTTAAGGAATATAATTTGAAAATGTCAGTTTTGTTTGACATCACACCTAACATTACCATTTGGTTCAATGGGACAAACATGAATTTGATTATTTAGAGAGAGAGAGAGAAAGAGAGAGAGGATGGCGAGAGCTGGAATCAAACCCACAACACTGTGAGTACATGGTGCCTTTAACAGGGTTCCTACACATTTTCAATTAAAAAAATCCCATACTTTTTCCAGACCTTGATTTGTTTTGAAGATTTTGTCTGGTGTTCAATATGATTTACGCAGATAGACATCTTGCCCCTGCTAACTAGGTCATATCACTGTATAGATGAAGATTGTTCTTCACAGAGACAAATATCAGAATATGTGAGATGATTGGCAGGGTTCCTACACGGTTTACATTTTTAAATTCCATATTTTTCTCAGACCCTATGTTCTTGACCGGATTTGATTTTGGTGGGTATTTGATATAATGCATGCTGACAGCGGCTGGGTAATAAGAGCGTCCCTCTATCTGAACATTATTCTTCACATCAACAAAAACTGTGGACTCAAAGTGGCTCTACAACAACATAAAAGCTAGAATTATGTGTGTATCGGACCTGAACCGCAACATTTTCCATACTTTTCCAGACATTTTTTTTTTAAATTCCCAAAATATTCAAGACCTGGAAATGATCAAATTCATTCTTAATACTTTTCCAGACTTTCCAGACCTGCGTAGGAACCCTGCTGCAATAAAGAGACACACAGCAGATGCAGCAGTTACCTGTCGGGGGATGTACTTCCCGTTCTCTCGGAGGATGCGGCTCCGCAGCAGCACCTGGCTGGAGAGGAGACACCACATCACAGTCACCTAAACACTCTGCTCCGTGATCAACAGGCAAAACAGATTCACAACACTCTGCAGTCTGCCAATCAGTCAACACAGGCAGCTCAAGTCTGATTTTTTTCCACACTTGAGTTTTATTTTTTTGGCTTAAATCTCAACAGCAAAAAAGAAAAAAAACATGGAAGTCCGATCTTTCAGGTCGGATTTAAACCAGATTCACAGATGGTTTGAAATGAGATTCAAATCGCAGCTTTGAAAAACGCAACTCAGCAGGTTATTATAGTTTGGGATTTTTCATTTGTTTTTTATTTTTTAGAAATGTTTAGTTTAGTTTTTAGTTTCAGTTCAAGTTTTAGTATTTTAGGTATGGGGGGTATTTTTTAAAGGTATAATGACAGAAGTTCAGAGCATTTTCACAACAGGTACTGTAGTATAGTAGTTGTATAGTTTATAGTAGTTGTAGTGTAGTTTTTGTGTATATATATATATCTTTTGTAATTCCGTGTTCTGACTTTTTACCTACCTCATTGTGTGTGTTTTTATCTAAATGGCTTGTGGCACTGTATTTAATTTGAAATATGTCCCAATTATGTTATAGGTTATATATTATTGGATCAGACCATTGTAGAAGGTAATTTGGATAGTTTTTCGCCTCTGTACCACTTCTGTTTTGTTTGAGACGTTTCACTTTTTTTCTTTTTGTTATTATTATTATTTTTTTTTACTATTATTATTTATTTATCTCTTATATTCTATTTATTTTAGTTGACTTTATTATTATTATTATTTTTTTTTTTATGTGATTATTGACTTTTGTTTTATGCTGATGTTGTTTTTCATTTACTTACTTAAGAAAAATCAATAAACATATTGATCAAAAAAAAGTTGTAGTTGTATAGTTTATAGTAGTTGTAGTGTAGTTTTTGTGTATATATATATATATATATATATATCTTTTGTAATTCCGTGTTCTGACTTTGTACCTACCTCATTGTGTGTGTTTTTCCTCATTTATGTGAATTGCTGCTGAAACACTGTAATTTCCCTTTGGGGATAAATAAAGTGCTCTATCTATCTATCTATCTATCTATCTAAATCAAACTCATTTTAAAATGCATTCACATTGATTTTTACATGTCTACCTGTCAGAAACCTGCTCCATGTCGACCTTCTTGTCGCTGTGCAGCAGCTGGGTGACATAGTGACGGATGATGCCCACGAAGAAGGTGATGAAGACGATGGGCAGGACGACCCACATCCGAATACTGGAGTCCAGCAGGAGCTCCGGACCGGCCATGGCTCTCTGTTCTCACACACACACACACACACACAGAGGGAGACGCTCTGACCGAGGGAGAGAGAGCAGAGAGGAAAGAGAGAGTGGAGGAGAGATCTGTCAGAATCTACAGGCGGTGATGACATCAGAATCAGAAAGAGAAACACTGTAACAATCATTAAGGGAAACTTAGTCATAGAGACATTGGTGCAGAGAGATATTTTTGGACTGATACTACGGATACACAATATATATGTATAGATGTATTTACTATCTTTAAATTTGACTATCGGGATGCCCCCAAAAAATATTCAAGTGTTCAATTCCTGGTAGAGCTGCAACGATTAATCGATTAGTTGTCAACTATTAAATTAATCGCCAACTATTTTGATAATTGATTAATCGGTTTGAGTAATTTTTTTAAAGAAAAATAAGTCAAAATTCTCTGATTCCAGCTTCTTAAATGTGAATATTTTCTGGTTTCTTTACTCCTCTATGACAGTAAACTGAATATCTTTGGGTTGTGGACAAAACAAGACATTTGAGGACGTCATCTTGGGCTTTGGGAAACACTGATCCACATTTTTCACCATTTTCTGACATTTTATAGACCAAACAACTAATCGATTAATCGAGAAAATAGTCGACAGATGAATCGTCAATGAAAATAATCGTTAGTTGCAGCCCTAATTCCTGGAATGTGAAAGTCTCCCAGCTGTGAATGTGAACTGAATTGGAATGACAGGAAACAGAAGTGAATTCCATTAAATTCCATGAGATTCCACTTCTAAGAGAGTTTGTCTCGACTCGCTGAACATTATAAATCACACATTATGAATCAAATAAAAGTTCAACAAAATCAAACACATCACACATTCAATCATAATGTATGGATTACCATGACATGTTCTGCATTAAATACCAGCTGAAAGGAACCTTTAACATTTTATGATATTCAGTATTGATAATATATAACACTAGGTGTAATCCAGTGGTGGAGGAAGTACTGAGATCTTTTACTTCAGTAAAAGTAGCAATACAACAATGTAGAGATACTCCATTACAAGTAAAAGTCCTGCATTCAAAATCTTACTTAAGTAAAAGTACATAAGTATTGGCAGCAGAATGTACTTAGAGTATCAAAGTAAACGTACTCATTATGCAAACTGTCCCCATTTAGAGAGTTATATTTTTCATAAATTATTGGAATATTAATACTGATTTATTGACATACATGTACATGTAAGCAGCATTTTAAAGTTGTCAACGTGAAGCTAATCTTAACAATTTAGCTATACTTTTGGGTAGTCTAATCTATAACAATGTTATTTTATAGTTATTTTATAAAGATGATCAAATGTTTTAAATATAAAATATTGATCTGAAAAGTAACTAGTAACTATAGCTGTGAAATAAATGTAATGGAGTAAAAAGTACAATATTTCCCTCTAAAATGTAGTGGAGTATAAGTACAAAGTAGCATAAAATGGAAATACTCAAGTAAAGTACAAGTACCTCAAAATTGTACTTAAGTACAGTACTTGAGTAAATGTACTTAGTTACTTTCCACCACTGGTGTAATCTCAGTTATGTGGGAAGAAAAAACATGGAATGTCACAGAATTTCATTGAATTCAACTTCCTGAAGTTTCAATTCAATTCCAGTTCTGTTTCCTGGAGGGTTTTTTTCAAGAGTTCATTCCTGACTTGACCCCAAACCCTGAGACACCTGGTGCAGGACAACAGACTCTAACACACTGACAGACCGACAGACCGACAGGACCTCACATCTCATTCAGTGCAAAGGGACACTGCAGGACATGTGGCACACATGGCAGACAGACGGCTACGCATTGCTCTCCATATTCTTTACGTATATTTAGGAGCTGTTTCCTTCCTAAAGCCTGGCTCAGACTGCCGTCCTGACCTGACTGAGCTGTCCGCATGAACAGACCTGTACCGTCCCACAGGCCTGATCCAGGACTCACCACAGGACTGGAGCATATGCTGCAGCGACCCGGGACAGCGGCAGCGCTTCTGAACAAGACTGTTCTTCTCTTTAATGGGATAAGTTTAGCCAAGACGAAAAAGTCCTAATGAAAGTCATTATGATCAGCTAGCTAGCGTTAACATTACAGCTTCACTGGGAGGCAAGTTAGAAAGTTGGCTAACGACGCTAGCCGGCTAACTTAGCTAGTTACCTTTCACCTTTGAACTATATTTGCCAACATATATTCGAACAAAATAACCATGGCAGTTTATTTGACAGACTTCGTCCGACATTGTCTATGATAGAGAATATTTCACATTATATGTCTCAAATTAACGGCACGTAACTTACCACATTTATGAAGTTTGTAAATCAGCAACAAACACGTTCCGTTGACGAGAGGTAAAGTTTCGCCGAAGAAGAAACGACTTCCTGTTCCAGGAGTAACATTGAACACGTGACAGAGTCCCAATATAATAAAATATAATATACACTACACTGTACTGTACTGTATACTATACTATACTATACTATACTTGAACGTATACTGTGTAACTTGTATTGTGGTTTTGTATTGTATTTTATATTGTAATATCTGCTTATAGCTCTCTTGGCTAGGGCTCCTTGCAAAAGAGATGGACATCTCAATGGGATTCACCTGGTTAGATAAAGGAGAAATAACAAAAAATATACTATATAATACAATTTGGGAAGGACCCACTTTTTCAGCCTGATATAAATCTATATGTCAAAAATCATAGTAGAAATCACAGCAGGCCTAAGTAGTTATATCACTTCACAATATCTATCATATCATATCATATCATATCATATCATATCACATCATATATCATAGCATGTCATATCATATCAGGCTCTCAGCAAATTTCACTTACCTTTCAAATTAAAAGCCCCTACATTTAAGTGAAAGAAATCCCACTGGTGGACAGCGACACCTGCTGGTCACATGAGGAACAGTACAGACTAGAGGAGAGGATTTTATAAAAGGCTATGTACTCTGGGTATACACCGACTTCACTAATATATATTCTTAGCTATTTATGGCACAAGATTGGATCAGTGGTTCTTTGGCTCCGCCCACTGAGGTTCACCTCAACCAATCAGATTAGTTCTGTCTCCAGAGCAGCTCTGCTTCCGATAAATGTTTGTAGAACTGAACCTCCAATCAGTGACTGTCTAAAGAGAGAGAGATCAGATTCTGTGATGTGGTTTCTCCCTGTTCAGATAGGTGAAAACTCAAACTCGCACACTACAATGCTGTGAAGTGTATTTGCTGATACAGTTGGACTTCTGAACTGCTGAGTGGGTTGTTTCAAGCCAGCAGGGTCACATTATCAGCCTAGGAAAGAGAGTGTATACTGCCTGACGAGGACCAACACAGGTAGAAACCTGGTCGAGGTTTGTGCAGGACAGTCCAGACAAGCTGTGAGACAAAATTGGTGAAGATTGGACCAAATTTGTAGGAGTAGTAGTGAAAAAACAGTTTTGGACAAAATTCAAAATGGTGGAAAACCTTGAGGGCGGAAATGGGCGGGGCCTCCGTGGATAGATGCGGCTTGACCCAAGGAATCTAACAGTAAAGGAATTGTGTTTCCATGATTTACAAACACCGAGTTATGGCCATTTAAAATCTAAAATGTTGCTGTAGCGCCCCCTATGGCGCAATGACACCAGCTTCAGTACATGATGTCAGAGTAACAATGCGTTCCTGAGTTATGGCAATTTTTGTAAAATAGGCCCCGCCCACAACATTTGACCAAACTTTTGAGGTCACTTATATCAAAACGGTGAGGAATAGCAAGAAACTGCTACAAATAAAAAATAAAAATACAAAAATACAAATACAAATAAACACTTGTGGAGCGTCATTTCAGTGTGCAGGTTTTTCCTCTGTTTCTCTTCTGTCTCATTGGCCTGTTGCTGTTCAAATTGAAGATGAGGTCAGAAATGTTTGGGTATAGATGTTGTAAGCCTGAATGTAGTTAATGTCAAGGTAGAGCAGGTTTAGTCAGTCACACAAACAAAACACGACACATCTTTCCAACAACATGAACAGATTTTTATATCTTTAGAGCAATAAATATTTCCACTTTTTCATATCTCTGCAATTTCAAAAACAAAGTACAAGTAATATATATTTATATACACGGCTAAAATTTTCCATACATAATTTTTAAAATAATGTCGTCTCTGTTGACACGTATTGACACTGTACTGGTACAATTTTACAAGGACTATTCCAGTCTCTCTTTGCTCTACATTATAAACAGGAATTATTTCCATACAGCAGTCCATTGTGTAGCGACACACAGCTCAGACCCCCAGTCCATTCCCCTTGTATAGATACACACAACATAGACTGCCTTTACATAGGAACAGAAAAATAAAACCACATTTTTAACTTTATATGAACCAGATCTGATGTGCTTTTTTTTTTTTTTTTTTAATTTTCCCTGTTCTGCCTGCGGCGGACAGACCAGATCTGCTTCCTGTGGGGTTAAAAATCTGATGTTGGTTCCTCCTGTAAACCAGCCGGAGACAAACTGTCCATTCCAGAGCGAAGTGAGAACTCGTATTTGTTATTTTTCATATATAACGATGGTTATGTACATTCATGTTTATAATACAGTTTCATTCAGTGCAGATACTGTAATAATACCACATGCAAACCGATAGTGGAGAGCAGACCTGGGCAGAGAAAAACAATATTCAAATGTAGTTTTTAATAAATGGGAACTTACGGAAGGTGTGCTTGATTTTAGCGTGCCAGGCAGTGGAACAGGGTCAGAAGTTGCGAGGTAGGTTTAATCCGGCGCTCCTCGTGAATTTTGGTAAAATGTGTTCGGTAACTGTTTTAGTCCAGATTAGATATAGAGTTACAGAGAGGCAGGAGTGACACTAGGGGCCCTTCAGAGAGGCAGAGAGATGCTGCAATAAGTTACTGCAGAGGCATGATGGGTGGGGGGGGAGGGGTAAGGGGGGCTCCCACCTTGTCAGGGGCCCCAGAATTCCTAGCAGCACCCCTGCAGGAATGTTCAGGTGTTTTGGATTTGGATGACAGGTTTGACAGGTTGTTTGGTTTATAAAAAGGAACAGTAGGAGCTGTTTCTGTCCATGAGAAGGTCGGTGAGAAGCTTCACTGTAGCTCGAGAGATTTTAGATTTCGGATGTTTGGAAAACCTCCTTTCCTTGGTATCAGAGGAAGTGTTGAAATGGAGAGTTAATATTAGCTCTCAAGAGAGGGAGTGTGTGTGTGTGTGTGTGTGTGTGTGTGTGTGTGGAGGGAGGGGGTGGGGGGGGGGCTTCTAGAGGCACTGAAGGACCTCCATCACCTGTGTGTGCAAAACCACAAATCTTGTATCGATGAAACGACTTCACTGAGCTCGTGATTGAGATTCAGGAGTGTGCGGCTGTGTGCGTGCTTGCATGCGTGGGTGAGCGATAATTATCAAGAGTCAGTATTAAAAAAATATTAGAACAAGTTTGTTAGTCACAGAAAAGTCTTGTTTCGGTTGTAAACACGTTAAAAATTAAGTGATTTTAGTATTTCCATTGCACACCCAAATCCCAAAAATAAAAACCAAACTCATCTCACACTCAAGCACATAACAAAATAAAAAATGCGAAAAACAATACAAAACAGCCCAAAGAGTACGTTATGTTAGTAGAAGCTGTCACACAACAATATCGATAGTAATATCAGTAGCACACTCTAAAAAGTAAAAGGGGTTCTTCAGATAACAAACATAGGGGAACCCGAGAAGGTTCCCTGAGGGACTCCGTCATTAAGTGTTTATGAACCCTGAAGGTACTTCCACAAACCTCTAACACGCGGGGGTTCTTCAAGGAACTCTTTAGCGACGTTTTTTTTCTAGTGAGGAACCCTAAGGTGCTCAATGGCTCCCTTTGGAAGGTGAACCCCTAGTTTTTAGAGTGTACGCTTTGTTAATTCAAGCAGTTCTGACCTCAGTACAGATCGGTGCTGTTGGCCCCATCAAAAATAGAATATACTGTACAGGTAATATCTACAATTGGCGCATTCACGTAACCACAGGGAAACAATACGTGTCATTGAAGTTTGCATTCAGCAGTGTAGGAATTTCCCATCATCCACCAGTTCAACGCTGGTAAATATTGATCTGTGGCTGGTAAACTAGTCTACTAAACTAGCCACTTTGACAGGTGACCAACCAGCACTGAGTGGTTTATGTCTGATCTAAAAATAAGATAAAATAGTTAAAGTGGCTGGTGAACTTGGCACCAGCCACTGTGGGCGTCCGGCCCTGACATCCACTGATCCCCCATCAGACGGAGAGAGAAAGAAAAACACACTTAAATACTGGCATGGCAGGCTTAACTCAATGTGCAAAATGAAGTAACGTGTAGAAATGAATTAAGTTAAAGAATATTTCCTTTGTGCTGTGAGACAACAAACCATATTCTGCACTCCAGTCCCCTGAGGTGTTAGCAAGTTGACTGTGGGGAAATCCTTCCAGACAAAGCAAAGGTCCAGTGTCCAGGTTCCTCTGTCTCGCTGGACGAGAAGAACCAGAGGGCTGAGCGTAATTCTAGCTGTGTGTCTTTCATCCGGATTCAGTTACTTAACATTTATTGAATCAATCAATCAATCAATCAATATATTAATGATTCAGATGCTGCGTGGTCTTCTCAAATTCACTGAACATTTTCTTTTAATCGTTTTCTATTTTACCATCCTCCTGTCTGAAGGCACCTCGCTCTCCATTTCACGACACAACATTCGTTATTATTCGTACCTGTTTTTAAAGTTGTGAGGTGGAATTATAAGCTTTGTTCTGCCTTCAAGGTAGTTGGAAACGTGCTGATGATTTCACATCCTGTAGAGGAAAACTAATACAATCAGCCAAATGCCATCGTTCCATTCAAAAAGTCTAGTTGGCTAGTAAGACAGTAAAAGTGGCTGTGGAATCTTTTGGATGGACGGCGCACAAATGTGATTTTCCTGACCTGAGTATAACTTTTCTAATTGTAATTTTCCACCCAATTCAATTAACATTTTAACTTTTGGAGAGTTATATTATAAGAAGAACTTGTCTGATAGAACCTTAAATTACTCTGTCACAAACAGTGAGCTGGTCTGGGTTGCAGGAGGGCCAGAGAGCATTGTGGGTACTGTAGTTCCCAAACTTCATCTAAGGCAGACAAGTGAATGACACGAAAGACTGCATTTCCCAGACTGCACCCTGTTTGGCACCCTTCAGCGTAATCTCCTTCTCTGGCAACATAGAGGGTCATAAGCACACAGCCATATGTTTCATATACAACATGAAATACAGTCAGTATATATATATTATTATAATTTCTGACAAATACAGGCTTATATTTTGCTTTTCATATATTTTGGGAAACTTGATGGGAGATAATGAGGGGCGGCATCTGCTGCTTTTGTACAAATGATAATAAATCTCCCTTCATACGAATAGATTTTAGGGAAAAACGCAATGTCAATCATCGATGTACCATCCAGCCGTGCTGCAGTGTGGCGCCCCCTGCTGGAACACTGTCACCACACTGTCAGAGGCTAAAAGCTGTAAAAGCTTTCCCAGGCTGGTAGAAAACTGAGGTAAGAGACGCTTATTTTTAGTTACGATGGGTAATTCAAGTTTTCAAAATGCTTGTCGTCCACATAGAAACCAAACTTCTTCAATAATCTTCACAAATACACCTAAACTTTTTTTTTTATGGCCAAATAAATTCTGGATTGGGGCTTTAAATCTGAACAAATCCCCCTCCTGCGTATAAGATTTTTTATCATAGACACATTGACACTCATCTATTGCACTGGTCATGCATGCCTGTCTAAGACACAGAAACTGCACCATATCAATGCTAACAACCTCTGCTTCCAACATGTCAACAACACCTCATGGCTTGTAATATGTCAACAACCAAAACAATGGTACAAGTGCTTTTTGTGCGATAAACAAGGTGGTGCGAGACTAAATGTGATTTTTGGATGTACTAAAAGGACTCCTCCTCCCGTTCTTAGGCTTCTTCAAAAACCTGAACTGTCCCTCCGTGAACACCGTAGATAGTGTACTTGAGTGTATATAGCGTTAGCATGGAGAGCTAACCCCTGTGTTAAATTCTCAGGCACTGTTCCCCCCCCTCACATCTGGTCCCATGAACCGTGTCCCATCACTAAGATTCACAACGCAAAGTCGGACTTAACAACGCAACCAGCGCTTCACTCGTCCTCCCTCCGACAAGAATGGCGATGAAGAACTACAAACATGTCCTCCCGTGCTTCAGCAGCGGGCGACTCCCGGTCCGCCGACTACGAAGGGACGGCGAGGACATTTTCACCGGCATGCTGTCACTTTTTTTCGGGAGCAGACAGTTTTTTTGGCGTCGCCTTTTGCGCGACTGAAAAAACACGCGGTTTGTGTTTTCCCGTGTCGCACGCTGCTCCCTCGCCACGTTTTCCCGGGAAAATCGACCCCAGGCGGGATACAGAGGAAAACTGCGCGAGCGTCCGTCTACCTGCGAGGGAAGTGGATGTGAAAGTAGCACAGACTGAGTAAATTCCTCTTCCCCACTCTCCTCCTCACCAGGCGGCCATTTTGATACGCCTGCACCTGCCCTCCTCCCCTCCTCCTGACTCTCCTGCTCCCCCTCACCATCGCCCCCCTGTGGCTCGCGGCGGGGTAGCGCGCCGCCGCCGCCCTCGGCCTCGGCCTCCTCACACCACCGTGCTGATGCGGCTGACGGGCTTCGATTTGGGGCCGCCCCCTCCCTGCCCCGACGGCCCGCCCCCGGCCCCCGGGTGCGGGGAGAGCGGGGCGGAGGAGGACGGGGGCGGTAAGGGCGAGTGCGGTGGAGGCGGGGGGATGGAGGAGAGCGGCGGGTACTGCGGGGCGTAGGGCTGCGGCGGCGTCTGGGTGACGAGGCGCGCCGAGGGCGTCTGGGGCGGGGGCGTGGAGAAGATGAAGTGGGTGGAGGGGGAGGCGGAGGGGGAGGGGCTGAGCGGGGAGTGTGTGTGCGCGGCGTGGTTGTGAGAGTGTGTGTGAGCGTGGGGGTGGGGCTGCGAGTGTGAGATGGTCAGCGGGAGCTTGCCGCCCGGCACCCGGCCCGCCGCGTTGTGCGAGTGGTAGAGTCCGTGCGGGGTAGTGGGGGGCACGGGGGAGTGGGGGGAGAGCGGGGGGGGCGTGGTGAAACCCGACACCATGGCGTAGCGCGGGTGCTGGGCGGCGTGCTGCACCCTCTGATGCTGCTGGGTAAGAGAGGGAGCGCAGACGGGCTGCCCCTGCCGCCGGGGCGCGGAGACCCTGTGCGCCAGGGCGTGGTGCGGCGGCACGCTCTGCAGGTGGTAGCGGTGGTGGTGATGGTAGGGAGGGGGCGGGGTCTGCTGCGGCTGCCCAGTAACACTGACTCCGCCTCCTCCACTGTTGCCGTGGCAGTACTGGGCGTGCAGCGCCTGCAGCTTGGACGGCCCCCCGCCCGACCCGCCGCCCCCTCCGGCCCCCCCACCCGAGTCCGCCTGGCCGAGGTTGGCCGAGGGCGAGGGGCAGGGCGAGGGGGAGGAAGGGGGCGGGACGGGCGGCGCGGGGGCCGGGTAGTGGGGGGGCGAAGCGATCATAAGGGGACTGGGGGGGCCCTGCGGCGGGGGCGACATCATCATCAGGGGACCGGGAACCTTCCCTCTGCGGCTGCCGAAGAAATTCCCCAGGAAACCCCCACCGCTCGCCACCCCCCCACCCGCCATCCCTCCTCCTCCCCCAACCCCTCCCCCGCTGACGAGGGGGGAGACGGACACCCCCCCCTGGTTGTGACAGAGCCCCGGCCCACCCCCCACCCCTGTACCGGGGCTCTGAGTAGGGCGGTGCGGCCGGTAAGCTGCTGGAGAAGACGGATCCATCATGCTGCTGTAGGGAAGACCTGCAGCAGGCAGGGGGCGCTGCTGGTGGGGACGAGGACTGCTAATGATGGAGCCCTGAGAGGGGGGGGGGGGGAGATGGGGGGAGAAGGGAGAGAGAGGGAGGGAGGGAGAGAGAGAAGAGAGAGAGAGGAAGAGAGAGAGTGGAAGGGGGGAGAGAGGTAGGGAGGGAGGGAGGGAGGAGAGAGGGAGAGGATAGAGAGTGGGAGGGAGGGAGGAGAGAGAGAGAGAGAGGGAGGGGGGAGAGAGAGAGGAAGAGAGAGGGGAGAGAGAGAGAAAGAGAGTGGGATAAAGAGAAGGGGGGGGGGGATAGAGAGAGAGGAAGGGAGGAGAGAGAGAGGAAGAGAGAGGAAGAGAGGGAAAAGAGGTAACAGGAATTTAGGAGAAGGGAAAAGAAATAGAGAGAGAGAGAGGGAGGGCGAATAGAGAGAGGGAGGGAGGATATAGAGTGGGATGGGGAGAGAGAGAGGGAGGGAGGGAGGAGAGAGGAAGAGAGGGATAGAGAAGAAAGGGGGGGAGAGGAAGAGAGAGGAGACAGAGAGAGAGGGAGGGAGAGGGAGGGGGAGAGAGAGGGAGGGAAGGAGGAGAGAGATGGAGGGAGAGAGAGAGAGAGAGTGGAGGAGAGAGGGGGAGGGAGTGGGAGAAAGAGAGGGAGGACAGAGGGGACAGAGAAAAAGAGAGAGAAGTACAGAAATAGAGAATGAGAGTGAGAGGGAGAGAGAGAGAGAGAGAGCATTATAAATTAGTTTCCAACCTTTATAAACTGCCTTGCAGCAGAAAGCCAGAGGTAAACATACAGCATCAGCTCAGCTTTGCAACACAAACTGCAGCAACAACATCACAGCAACAAAGTTGCAGCAAACAGCGTGACGGATGCCGTGTTCATGTCATGTCGGAAGAAATGGAAGAACAGGATCTCACATCTTGTTGCTACAACTTGGAAGCGTTCACGTTTTTAATTCCCTGGAACACCCACATCCCAAATCATTTGTATTTATTATGAATTTCAAATCAACCGTAAACAAACTGCAGCAAACCGCGGCTTCTCGTGAGTAAGGTTGATTGAATTAGTGTGAATAAAACTGGTAATTTTGTGCTGCCGACACCGGCGGATTGCCTGTCATGTTCGCCAGCTGTGTTGCCGTTCGTGACGCCAGGTGGGAGATATCAGAGCCGACAAAAAAACATCCCACATATCCTACATGTAATTACTGCCGGGAGGCTGACGGGAGCAGCTTCTCCCAGCCGGCTGCTCGCGTTTACAGTGAATCCGATGTGACACGAACGCGGCGTCGTCTCGGCGCTCGCTGCCAGCGGGATTTGCTCATGCGAGATGACGGACGCAAACTTCGGCCGTGCAGAAGTCGCTCCGGTTGTTCGGCGACAGCGAGACCGGACCGCGGAAACGGATGAGACAACATGCAAACGTCACCATGCAGAACATCCATTACAGGGAAAGTGAAGGGGAGTGAGTGAACGAGCAAAAATTGGGATTTTCACTCATCGCACATGAGATTAAATGGTAACACTTACCCTTACACTTACAACTAACCCTTATTAAGCATTAACTAACCCTTAATTAACAGTTAACTAATGTGTAATTTACTAATGGTGTTCATGTTTATTTATTATTATTATTATTTAACAGTTTATAAAGATGACTATTAAATAATGTATAAATTAATACCTTAGTTAACATGAACACCATTAGTAAATGATTACCAGACACATTAGTTAACTGTTAATTAAGGGTTAGTTAATGCTTATTTAGCATTAACTAACCCTTAACTTAGTGACCCTTATTGTAAAGTGTTACCGATTAAATAAAATCCCAAACATAAAACCTGATTGTTGGGTAAGACTTGGCAGGAGAGGGAGCCTGGAGGACAAAAGTTTCTCCACCTCACAACCACTTAAAGGAGAAATCCACAATAAAAAAACACCTTAACAGGGTTAAAAAACAGCTACTGGTGTCAGTCCCTCAGAATCCATTTTGCACCAAGAGACGTTCAATAATCATACAGGGAGAAATCCATCGTAGAAGAGGAGAGAGACCAATTTCTGCACCCACAGAGAGACCAGAATGCAATGCAGCAGAGAGACAGGTTGGGGTTTGGGTAAATGGGGAGACTCACTTTTTCTTGACTGGAAAAACTCTTTTTATGCTACAGCTATCACTATCACTATCACTCAGAGGTGAGACCAAATAAACTCTGCTCAAGTCCCAAGTCAGCTTCAAGTCTTGAGGCACAAGTCTCAAGTCCCAAGTCTAAATGTAGATTACCAAGAAGTCCATGTCATTAATGTCAAGTCTCAAGTCTAAATGTAGAACAGCAAGTCAAGTCAGAACAAATCAAGAGTCCAGTATCAATTTAATATCTTAAAGAAAACTAAATATCTAGGACTTTTCAATACAATATGGTTTTAATAGGATAAAAACTTGGTAAGAGCATCATGAGTTTGATTTCTATAATCAGTTTTAACTTCAATAAATTCAATCATTCCATACAAATTCAGAAAACAGAATTTAAATTCAGTCGTCTGCTGGAACAAATCTCATCACTTTCAATCTAAGTCATTTACACAAACACAAGATCTCAAGTCAAGACTTTAGAAACCTTTTCAAGTCATCAGAGTACAAGTCAGAGTCAAGTCCCAAGTCACCAGAACCCAAGTCAAGTCGAGTCTCAAGTCTTCTCTTCATGCATCAAGTCAAGTCTCAAGCAATTAGAACTGTGACTCGAGTCCAGGTCATGTGACTCGAGTTCCTACATCTCTCCACCTACACGTAAAAACCCACAGCTGAATGCATCAACAAAGGGGGTTGTCGAAAGGCATTCTGGGAAACGTAGGAAATCACTAACTGCAGTAGACGAGGCAGGTTGAGGTGAAGTGGGTTCAACAAAAAAAAGTAAAAAACAACATTTCATCACTAAACAACTCATGGAATTTGTTGTTGTTGTTGTTGTTGTTGTTGATATTTCACAGTGGAAGAGGATCAGAGGGGATTTCTCCTTTAACGCTCCACTTGCCAAACACAAACCCAAGCCTTCCTTCCTTAATACTGACCAACACAGACAAACAGAGTCAGTTATTATGAATCAGACCGACACAGACTCAACAACACTCGCGACATGCTGTGGCAGCGGGTTGGGAGGTCACAGGCGATGGTGCATGCTTGAAGCCCCGCCCCCCTCCAGACTTACTTCGATGGTACTGTCCAATGACCCCACACTGTTCCTACGACCTCGCTTCCCTGTTACCCAATCAGAATGAGGCAGGGTTAAGAGGTCACGGGTGACTAAACGCTGATGTGATGTCTGACAGCGGTTCTCAAGCAGCATGACTAAACCAGACTGTGCTCAGATTTGGCCAAAACGTTAAACAGAATAACAGAAATGGAAGAGTAGAGCTTCATTTTTGCCATTAAATATCAGAAAAATAAGGGGAGCGCTTGATATATCTAATCTTCTGAGCAATATGTGCCTGGCATCGTAAATCAAGCACACCCCCAAATACATATTTTAAATCCATAATAAGCTTTGAAACAGAATGACCCTTTTTTATTTTACATGGTATTTTCTGCGGCTGTCCAGCAGAGGGAGACAGAGCATCACAGTCTGTTAGGAACTGTTTAACAGACTTTTAGCCAGCCATCTTACTATCTTACATTTCACCATTTCACCATTTCATTACTGTTTTCTTTGTTGCAAAAGAGCACAGATATTGGGTTATCCACAGTCAATGACTTGCAATAAATGTCCTATTTGCAGAATCCCAATCAAGTTGTAGGGCATCAGAGAAAATCATCACCATTTATATGATGATGTCTTATTTTTTTAAAGGATAAAAAACAAACAGTAAAGGTTAAAGCCAAACCTACATATATCAGAACTTATTTTATTTTATTTTTTTCACAAATTGGGTTTTAGGCCCTTTAGTGCCACTCACTGCAAGCTGACACTTGCAGTGAGTGGCACAGCAGAATAAACTTCAATCCCTATAGATCACCAACATTCAGAGGTGGAAAGTAACTAAGTACATTTACTCGAATACTCTACTTAAGTACAATTTTGAGATGCTTGTACTTTACTTGAGTATTATCATTTTATGCTACTTTATACTTCTACTCCACTACATTTCAGAGGGAAATATTGTACTTTTTCCTCCACTACCTTTATTTGATAACTTACTTTGCAGATTCAGATTATTAATACAAAATATAATCAACTAATAAATTGTGATGTATTATTATAGATTACTGTAAGCTACCCAGCAGTATATAAAGTAGTGGAAATCAGCCCCACCTTTTCCAGCTGCAACATTAAAGTGATGCTTACACATTAATGCATCAATAATTATAATTCAATAATATAATATATACTGTATTATTCTGAAATGGGCCATTCTGCATAATGAGTACTTTTACTTTTGTTGCTTTAAGTACATTTTGATGCTAATACTTTTGTACTTTTACTTAAGTAACATTTTGAATGCAGGACTTTTACTTGTAACTTGAGCATTTTTATAATGTGGTATTTCTACGTTTACTTAAGTAAAAGATCTGAGTACTTCTTCCACCACTAACATTACAAACAACTAATACTATGGAGGTCAAGGGTCAGAGCTACAACACCCTGACAAGAGGTGGAACAAAATATGTCTGTGGCCCTGAAATGATCATGGAGCGCTAAGAAAAGAGGTAAGAGCTGTGGAAAAAAAACATACATCATACATAATACTTTAGGAATCGGACAAACATTTATCATTTCACAGATTCCCTACTGAAAAACACATTAGAAACGAATGGATCTCAGGAATCCAGAGTCCTCACTTTTATGCCAATCTTCAGTATCCAGTATCATGCGTACCTGTTTCAGAGAGGTCCCGTAGCGAGGAGCTGAGCGCCGTGCGTTTGAGTCCGTCCAGTGAGGCGTACGTGTCGTCCAGGCTGGGCCTTCCCAGGGTGCCGTTCACCACCTCGCCCTTCGCCCCCCCGCCGGGCCCGGAGCCGGCGTTGACCCCGCCCCCGGCCATCCCCCCGCCCCCTCCTCCCGTTAACACACCGGGACGCATCACTCCTTTCTGCTTCTCAAGCTCCGCTGGAGGGAGGAGAGGAGAGGAAAGAGAGAGGAGGGAGGGAGGAGAGGAGAGGAGAGGAGAGGAGAGAGAGGAGGGAGGAAGGGAGGGAGGGAGGGAGAGAGAGGAAGGGAGGGAGGGAGGAGAGAGAGGAGGAAGGGAGGGAGGGAGGAGAGAGAGGAGAGGAGAGGAGAGGAGAGAGAGGAAGGAGGAAGGGAGGGAGGGAGGGGAGAGAGGAGGAAGGGAGGGAGGAGAGAGAGGAGAGGAGAGGAGAGGAGAGTCAGAGGAAAAGAGAGGGAGAAGAGATTACAGTCATTATCCATAATGAATAAAATGTGATAGATGTGGGAAGGATCAGAAGGGAAAGAGAGAGGAGGAACAGATGACAATGTGATCAAATATGTGAAGTCATATAATGGACTTGTAATGCTTATACTAATTAGTTACTGTAATACTAATAGATCAAGTTAATTCAAACATTACTTCATATGTTACATTGATAACTGCTACAACTACTACTACTACCGATACTCTGCTACTACTATTACTACTATTATAGCTACAACTAGGCTACAACTACTGGTACTACTGCTACTACTACTACAACTATTACTACCACTAGTACTAGCTACTAGTTCGACTTCAACTGTTACTACTACTGCTACTACTATTAATATTGCTACTACTACTGATATTACTTTTTATCGTCTTTTTATCTTTTATCGGCTTTTTATCATCTTTTTATCGTCTTTCTATTATCTTTTTACGTCTTTTATCTTTACTCTATCTTAATTTTATCTTACTTTTATTCTATTATTTTATTTATTTTGGTTTTCATCCTACGATTATACCACTATTTACTTGAATGTTTGCTCTTTTCCACCTCTGTCCTCCTATGAATTGAATCCCTGTTTATTATTGTTTTATTGCCTTTTAAATTAATAATTTGAGTATTCTGCTTTTATTTTGTCTGTCAAAGCACTTGGTAAACTCTGTTTTTAAAGGTGCTATATAAATAAAGTTATTATTACTACTACTGCTACAACAACTACTACTGCAACTATTACTACCACTACTACTAGCTACTAATTCTACTGACACTGCTACTGCTACTACTACACTTACACTCCACCCTGTATTTCTCCATCTCCTGGACCTCTGCGATGCTCTCTCGGAGGTCGGAGGTGAAGCGGGCTCGGTCTTGCTGGCTCGGCGCTGTGAAGACGATCAGGACCTTCCTCTCTCCTCCCGGGTTGGCCGCCGTCAGCCTGATGCCGTGAGGATAGTCTGGGCGGGACGGACAGAGAGAGGTGACAGTTCAGACAATGGAGTTTAATATGAGAAAATGTTTCAGGATCTAAAACATCAGCGGTAAACGTCAGGTTTTGGTGTCAGTCCCTCAGAATCAAAGAACGAGGGCTTCTTTCTAGAGCCGCTATTTTGCACCGACATTCAACAATCATTGCAAGAAATTCAGGCCCGTTCTCTGAGGGTTGTTGAAAGGCATTCTGGGCAATGTAGGAAATCACTACCTGAAGTAGGAGTAGATAAGGCAGGTTGAGGAAAAATGGGTTCACCAAAAAAAAAAAAAAAAAGCTACAACACTTAAAATAACTCCTGGAATGTGTTGAACATCACAGATTGATGATATATAACAGTGGAAGGGGATTCTTCCTTTAAAGACTGACGTGGCTGCTCAACACACACGCACACGCACACACACACACACACACACACACACACACACAAACACCCCCCCTTCCTCCCACACAGATACACACATACATATACACACACATTAACACACACAGATACACAAACACGCACCCACCCACACACTCACAATACTCACACAGTACTCAACCACCCACACGCATACATGCGCACACACACACACACACACACACACACACACACACACAGTCCATGTGTGATTGTGCTGATGAGTCATATGGGACAATCTGTCCTGGTCCAGTCATCAGCTCAACAAACAACCAGAGCAACAACAACAACACCAACAACAACAACAGCAACAACAACAACAACAACAACAAAACAGTAAACAACACTGAATCCCAAAAATAAATCATAAATAATGGAGCAATGTCGATTTCGCAATGCAATGTAATGTAATACAATGCAATGCAATACAATGCAATAGAGCAGAATATGACTCAGACACATAGTTTAAACAGAATGCTTGTTACCCTGCAGCTCCAAGATGAATCATTAGTTTAAAAACATAATTGATTCTGTGCTCTGACATGTTTAGTAATAGTTAGCAGAAGTGCTTGTTACCCTGCAGCTCCAAGATGAATCATTAGTTTAAAAACATAATTGATTCTGTGCTCTGACATGTTAGTAATAGTTAGGAAAAGGTCTTAAATCAGCTAATTTTTTTCCAAAATTAGTTTTACTTTCAGGTCAGCACTCGTTTTGTATTGGTTAGAGTAGATGTATCTCTTTTTCAAATGGTGGAAATGTGATTTTGGAGCCGAACTCTTCAGAGTGAGGCGTCCCTATTAACAGGTGCTGAGGCAGATTTGAAACGCCACCAACTCCAATCTGCTGTGTGGGACTGTGAGCCAATTCATCTCTGCTGAAATAAAAGCATGGATTCCACACGCACGCCCACGCACACACACGCACAGACACACACACACACACACGCGGGGATACACAAGGACACACACAATACAATTTTGTATATTGGTGTGCAAATCTAATCGTGAAAAAATTGTAGCTTGAATGAGTCGTGTTTTCAGGAATGCAGCAAAACAGCCTTGTTTTCAGATTGACAGCAATATGTTTAGGAAATCATATGATGTGTTTTCAATGGGTTTCAAATGGGCTGGCCGGGTTTTCAACGGGTCACTGACTATACTTTCTTGTCCATCAATGACAGAGGTGGCAGACAGCACAACAGCAAAATAACATGATTTTTTTACGATGTGATGGATACAAACAGATTGTTCAGGATGTTTCCAGCTGGGACGAGTGTCTCCCAGTGGGACAAGTTTTCTCCCAAAGCAACACATGGAAATTCATTGTGTATTCAAATTACAAAATCAAAGATGGTCAGGCTTTAACCAAGCTAAGGTGCAGTGCTTTAGACTCGACAACTTCTGGACCCATATGTAACTACTGTAGAGCCACATGTACCCCTGCTGCAACTCATAGATCTACATGTATACTGTAAACTCTGGATCCACATGTACCCCTGCTGTAACCTCTAGATCCACATGTACCCCTGCTGCAACCTCTAAATCCACATGTACCCCTGCTGCAACCTCTAGATCCATATGTACCCATTTTGCAACCTCTGGATCTACATGTACCCCGGCTGCAACTTGTAGATCCACGTGTAACCCTGTTGCAACCTCTAGATCCACATGTACCCCTTTCGCAACCTCTAGATCCACATGTACCCCTGCTGCAATCTCTAGATCCACATGTACCCCTGCTGCAACCTCTAAATCCGCATGTACCCCTGCTGCAACCTCTAGATCCATATGTACCCATTTTGCAACCTCTGGATCTACATGTACCCCTGCTGCAACTTGTAGATCCACATGTACCCCTGCTGCAACCTCTAGATCCACATGTACCCCTGCTGCAATCTCTAGATCCACATGTACCCCTGCTGCAACCTGTACATCCACATGTACCCCTGCTGCAACCTCTAGATCCACATGTACCCCTGCTGCAATCTCTAGATCCACATGTACCCCTGCTGCAACTTGTAGATCCACATGTACCCCTGCTGCAAGCTGTACATCCACATGTACCCCTGCTGCAACCTGTACATCCACATGTACCCCTGCTGCAACTTGTAGATCCGCATGTACCCCTGCTGCAACTTGTAGATCCGCATGAACCCCTGCTGCAACTTGTAGATCCACATATACACCTGCTACAATGTTTAGATCCACATGTACCCCTGCTGCAACTCCTAGATCCACATGTACCCCTGCTGCAACTCCTAGATCCACATGTACCCCTTTCGCAACCTGTAGATCCACATGTACCCCTTTAGCAACCTCTAAATCCACATGTACCCCTGCTACAGTCTCTAGATCCACATGTTCCCCTACTGCAATTTGTAGATCCACATATACCCCTGCTGCAGCCTGTATATCCACATGTATCCCTTTAGCCTTTAACCTGTACATGTACCCCTGCTGCAACACATAGATCTACATGTATACTGTAAACTCTAGATCCACATGTATGCCTGCTGTAACCTCTAGATCCACATGTACCCCTGCTGCAACCTCTAGATCCATATGCACCCATCTACATGTGCCCCTGCTGTAACTTGTAGATCCACGTGTAACCCTGCTGCAATCTCTAGATCCACATGTACCCCTGCTGCAACCTCTAGATTCACATGTACCCCTGCTGTAACCTTTGGATCCTCATGTACTCCTGCTGCAACCTCTACATCCACATGTACCCCTTTAGCAATCTCTAGATCCACATGTACCCATTTAGCAACCTGTAGATTCACATGTACCCCTGCTGCAACCTGTAGATCCATGTGTACCCCTGCTGTAACCTTTGGATCCACATGTACTCCTGCTGCAACCTCTAGATCCACATGTACCCCTGCTGCAACCTCTAGATCCACATGTACCTCTGCTGCAACCTCTAGATCCATATGTACCCCTGCTGCAACCTCTAGATCCACATGTACCCCTGCTGTAACCCTTGGATCCACATGTACTCCTGCTGCAACCTCTAGATCCACATATACCCCTGCTCTAAAACTTTTGTTTTCTAAAAGGACATTTCCATTCGATAAGAGAGTTATGTTGGTTGACAAACACACTGTCATTTAACAGACATTGTATATTTAGAAATGTTGATATCATTGTCACTACGGATCTCTAGGCAGGAAGCACTGAAGCACAAAACACCAGGCACACATGGCCCTGGGCAGTGCTGTGGCATGGTGTGTGTGTGTGTGTGTGTGTGTGCAGTGTGAGAGAGAGTGCATGTATATGTGTGTCTGTGCATGTGTATATTATGAGTGTGCATGTACAGGTATGTGTATTACAACGTCAGTTTTGTGTGTGTATGCACAAGTATGTGAGTGATTGAGAGCGTGTGTTTTGTGTGTGTGTGTGTGTAACACTGTGAGTGTGTGTGTAGTGGGCCTGCTGACTGTGGGGTATAAATAGAGCGAGAGAGCGAGAGAGAGAGAAAGAGAGAGAGAGAGAGACCAAGTGTGACAGCTGAAGGAGAGTTGAGCAAGTGCAAACAAAAAATAGAGATCGAAAAAAGGAGAGAGAGGCCGAGACAGATGGAGGGAGCAGATGGAGGTGAGAGGAGAGAGAGAGAGAGAGAGAGAGAGAGAGAGAGAGAGAGAGAGAGAGAGAGAGAGAGAGAGAGAGAGAGAGAGAGAGAGCAGTACTTACAGGAGTTCTGGAAGGTGTGGACCTGCATCTCCACCAGAGGAAACGACTGTCTGAAACTGTATGTGACCGAAGTTTTCTTCTTCTGGAAGATCTTTGTCACCTGGGGAGGAGGAGGAGGAGGAGGAGGAGGAGGAGGAGGAGGAGAGGAGAGGGGAGAAAGAAGGTATAGGATTGGGGAGAGAGAACGGAAAGATGTGGAGAAAAAGAGAGGAGAGGAGAAGAGGAGAGAGAGGGAGAGAAGAGAAAGAGGAGAGGGGAAAGAGGAGAAGGAGAGAGGAGGAAAATAGAGCCGAGGGGAGAATGGAGAGAGGAGAGAGGAGAGAGGGAGGAGAAGAGGAGAAGGAAGGAAATGAGGAGGGGGAGGAAGGAGGGAGTGTTAAGTTTATGATAATTTGCCTGGGTTCCGCTTGTCATCTTCATTTGTTTCTTTTGTTCATATTGGTTGAGATGGTTTTTAAAAGCCCCTGGTGAGTCGTTTTAATCTCTCCTGCATTCATCTGACATATTTCCCTCTCCCTGCGTTTTATCACCGGGTAAATAAACTAGAATGACTAAACTAGAGCTGAATCAGAGTTATTTTATCTTCCAAGTACAATTAAAAAAACACATGCAGGAATTACTCTCGGTGGCCTTGGTGTAGAGACTTATTGACAACTTCTTTTTAAACCTTAATTCATCCGGGAAAGGTTTTACTGAGCACACAAGGTCTTTTTCAGCGCCGTCCTGATTCAACATTCATATATTTCCACACATTCACACCTGGGAGCTGCCTGGTACAACCATAGTATTTCCACACACGGATCAATAAAGTATCGCTTTATTCATGCCTGGTTCATGCTTTCTGCATCGAGCTTTGTGTGTACGACGGTTCGCGCTTCTCCTTTCTAATGCTTTTATGACGACTGCATGACTGAAAACATTTACTCAAGTACTGTACTTAAGTACAATTTTGAGGTACTGGCACTTTACTTGAGTATTTCCATTTTGTGAGACTTTAGACTTTTCCTCCACTACATTTCAGAGGGAAATCTTGTTCTTTTTCCTCCACTACATTTATCTGCCGGCTGGAGTTACTAGTTACTTTGCAGAATAAGGTTTTACATGCAAAACATACGATAAGCTCATAAAATATGTTGCATTGTTAGAGTTTAAACTCCCCAACAGTATATGGAGCAGTTAGACCGACAACATTAAAATAATTCTGACAGGTTAATGCTTCAATAATTTAACACTCTGAAAGAAACTTTTACTTACATTTTACTGCTAATACTTTTACTATACTTTTACTTAAGTAAACTAATCCTTAAAGGTGTTTTTTTTATTGTGGATTTCTCCTTTAAGTGGTTGTGAGGTGGAGAAACTTTTGTCCTCCAGGCTCCCTCCCCTGCCAAGCCTTACCCAACAATCAAGTTTTATGTTTGGGATTTTATTTAATTGGTAACACTTTACAATAAGGGTCACTAAGTTAAGGGTTAATTAATGCTAAATAAGCATTAACTAACCCTTAATTAACAGTTAACTAATGTGTCTGGTAATCATTTACTAATGGTGTTCATGTTAACTAAGGTATTAATTTATACATTATTTAATAGTCATCTTTATAAACTATTAAATCATGTATAAATTAATACCTTAGTTAACATGAACACCATTAGTAAATTATTACCAGACACATTAGTAAGTTAGTTAATGCTTATTAAGCATTAACTAACCTTATTAAGCATTATTAAGCTTATTAAGCATTAACTAACCCTTAATTAATGTACCCTTATTGTAAAGTGTTACCAGTAAACTTTTGAATGGAAGACTTCTACTTTTAAATGAGTATTTTTCCATTATGGTATTTCTACTTTTACTTAAGTAAAGGATTTGAGTACTTTTTCCACCACGATACTGTGAGCAGCAATTTCCTCCATGTTAGGTTTTGTTTTGACCTGGCTCTTATGAGTCCAGTGTCTTCCTGCTTTTAAAGTCGTCACGTTAACCGCTACTTGGATGCCTTTACAGTCCCTCAAAGACGTAGGAGAGCAGGAGACTGTCCCTCAAAGAAGCGTCATAAAGATGGAGCTATTTGTGGACCTCCTCAGGTGGTCTTCCTGAACACGGGGCTGAAAAACCTCTTCGTTCTTCTTCCTCGATGGAGGCGTGTCATCGCTGCATGTAATTGCAGTGATGTTTGAAAATGACTCTTGGCGAACGCACCCAGTCATTCCGGCTGCAATTATGTCATTTTGAGCGCGGTCAAAATGACGCTCCGCCACATGCATTTCTTCTTGTGCTTGTTAGAACCTCATTTGCCAGAAGGTTGGTGTATTCCTTTGGGGAGACTGGTGGTTGAATATTTTGCTGTGTTCCATTCAAAGTCAGAAGTTGGGGCTCCTGTAATTGCTTATTTTAGATTACCAGTGTGATAAGGAGCTGTACTGACTTAAATGTGAATCTGGCCGAGATTAACATCTGTTTCTTTTAAGGCACTTTTCTTTAATTTATTTATAAATTTATGTATTTTTTTTATTTTTATTTGGAGACTCCTCTCTATGTGGATGCACATGATGTCATGATTTATAATTTTTATGCATGTTTGCCGAACTGTGAATTGTTCCCCTTTAAATTTTTTTATTTTTTATTTTGTATTTCATGTTGTTTTTGTTTTAATTTCCTGACAAATCAGATGTGTACAATTCAAATGTGCATAAGTAGAAATAAACACTTTGTTAAAAAAAAAAAAAAAAGTCAGAAGTTGGAAATTCCCAGCTGGTAGGTTGTAATTTTGACCCGGTGTGTTCCAGTGCTTGGAAAAACCAGGGGAGAAACACTCCTGGACTCCTGGAAGATTTTCCTTGCTCAACATAAACTGCCTGTTCCCCATGCAACAGCTAATGTTATGTGAGTGATATTTTGGGAACTTTAGCTAGCTAGTTAGCATAGAACATAAGTTACATTTCAAATTTATATATTTAACCATTTACCTATTCAGGTGTTTTGATGGATTTATGGTCATGCAATGCTGAAAACTGAACATAAGTGAATTCTGAGGATTATAAACATGTTAAAGGTCTGTATAAGTCTGGTAGCGTCTTGGGTTGTGTCTCTTCCTCCATTATAAAACCACAAAATCAGTGATTCTCTGTGATCTGTTGCTCCGGGAGAGGAGACTGGAGAATTGTGTTTTTTTCTCTCTCCATTCACTGCCATTGTCTGGAGAAACAGTCTGAAAATCACTTCTAGCACATAAAGGAACGCCGACAAAGCAGATTCTGACAATATATAAAAAAAACTAGTCGTGCTGCTGAATTGTTTTTAAGTGAATCTCTTTCTTTATGCTTGTTAAACCTTTCAGTTTGAACAAGTGGAACACCGATACCCGGATCAGAAGAATTACACTTCATTCCGACTTGGCGGGCCGTTCCGTTGTATTTGTCCTCGTAGGAAGTTGAAATTTCCAACTTTCCGCTGTGTCTTGAATGCAGCGCTAACAGGCTCGCGGCATTATGGGGACGACTGGCGCTCTGCTGACGCACAGTCACATTATCTCCCATGGGAGAAGATCCTGCGGCTCTGTGAGGATTGGTACCCCAACACAGCCCAAAATAGTTCAGTAATACAAACACCCAAATGCAGAGGGACACACACACACACACACACACACACACACACACGAAGGATGATTTAATTCTGTGTAAAAAATGAAAAGATATGGAGGTAAATTGGTGCCTTTTCTCTCATTTTCACTAGAACCCATAGTTAACGAGGGAGAAAGTACTCACAATTCAACACCAATACAGACACACACACACACACACACAGACACACACACAGACACACACACACACACACAGTGGTTACCATCAGCAGGTCGTTGAACAGGAAGACTTCTCTCTGGTGGACTCCGCTCCTCTGCGCTCGGTTCGGATCTGGAACCTCAAACAGCTGACAGCAACACACTAGCCTGCGGTGGGGCAGGGACAGCACCTGGAACACACACACACACACACACACACACACACACACACACAAAGGTGATAGTCTTAATTACATCATATTCTATACAACAGCACCATTCACAAGACATAACCAGCAATTACAGCCTGATCCGGGCCTGTAGAAAGGGATGAAAGTAATCTGATAACAAAAATGGTAATGGTATTAATTATTAAAGGAGAATACTGGTGTTATTTAGAGGTTCAGCTAAGATGTTTTACTCTTCTGTTTCAAATCTCATTTTGGCATGAAAACCTTTTTTGCCAAGTGTGACCCCACTCCTTTGAATAAAAATGCTAACTGTTCGTACTGAAAGCTTAAGTGAAATTTTCTGACCACTAGAGGGCGAAAGGAACTGCAACACATTTGTAAATAAACTCACAGCAAAGCCACTTCTCCCTCCCCCTCTCCCTGTCCCCCCCCCCAAAAAAACATACCGTATTTCCTCTAATAGTGGCCGGTAGTCAATTAAAAGCCGGGTCTCCGATAATGTCCGGGGCCGTGGTCGACACGAACAAATAAAGGCCGGCCCCAAATACAGGCCGGGGAAAAAAACAAAGGAAAAAACAACGGTGGATACCGTTAAACTCCTGGTGCCTGTTATATAATGTAACTGTAGTTTGTAGTAACGTACGAGTGCCACAAGATGGCAGTATGCCACAAGACGGCTCGGCCAGAGGAAGTCTCCGGAGCGTGCCGCCGTCCATTACCGTAATTATCGGTAATGCGTTGCAGTAACAAAAAAACGGCTACCTAACGAACCCCAACAGAAGCAGATCAGAAAACAAGGAGGCCTCGTACTAAAATATGAGCAAATATACTTATCAAACAGGGAATTAGAAATAAAGGCCTGTCTCTAATATAAGCCTGCTTCCAATAAAGGCCTGGTACCCTCTGCAGCTGAGGTAAATAAAGGCCCGGGCCAATATTAGAGGAAATACGGTATACGTCCACTGTACTACGGAGGCCTACCAAGGACAAACATTGCAAAGCACTGTGCATTTGGGCTAATAGCTAAGCTAACCGTACCAACAGAGAAGTGTCACCAGTTACCAGTCTGTTGTTTTTATCCTATCCTATTCATGTTTTATCCTATGTATTCTTTTAATTGTAAAGTGTATTGGGACCATGCTTCATGGCGATTCTGCACTTAAATAAATTGATTGATTGATTGATTGATTGATTGATTATGAGAAAATTTCCAGGAATGGGAGGGGGTGACCGGCGCTTTTAAACAGCGAGGGAGGAGACAAGCTAACAATTGTAAAGCTGCTGAATGGAGCGGGAGGAGCTTCGTTCAGGAGCGGAATTTGTCAACAAGCTTTAGAAAAGAGGAGAAAACAGCAACACAGCTGCTGCTGTGTGGATGTTGGTTTATATCATTATGTCTCAGTGAAATCTCCATACAGCACACATTAGGTTCAGGACTGGTTATAAGGTCTGATATCGCTTATTGCAGGATTAAATAGATTACAGATAGTTTGGAAGAATAGGCGATTATTTGTTTGATTTTTGGCATGTCTGAGGAGAGAAAAATGGCATTTTTCGAGTGAGAATCCCCAACATGTTGACAGATTCACAGGTTTAGAGACGTTTGTTTGAAAAGTGAAAGCCTCTTACGGGTTTCTTGCCGACCACCATCCTCTCCACCGCCTGCACCTGGGACACGTGGTCGTCGTTGGTCCTCAGCTCCCACTTCTGGATCCTTCCATAGATCCCCACCAGCAGATCTCTGGGGATGTCCTGACCGTTATCAACACCTGACACAGAGACAGATGGGTGTTAATTGATTGAGTTGAGAGGGTATTTGCAGATATGAAATTATAAAATACAGGAATGAAGTGAAACATTGCAAACTAGAAGGCACTGGGAGAGCGCAAACCGTCAACGCTCAACAATTCTCCACCTTGCTGTCACACCCAAACACATCATTCCTATCACTTTCAGTTGAAGTGAAATTGATTTCTTGACCCTGCAAACATCCCGTTACAAACTGGACTCAAGTCTCTGTCTCGATGAAAACGATAATCTTGTAATGACTGAAATCCCAGATCCGCATCACCGATATCTACTCAAGTGCTCCTTGGCCCAATGCTGATCTATCCATCAAATCTCATAGAAATCCATTCAGTTCAGTTCAGATCAGTTCAGTTCAGATCTTTATTGTCCCTTGAGGGGGACTTTCATAAGTCGTTGGGATATTGTGCTGACAGACAGATAAACTAACAAGGTGAAAAGGTAATTAAACTCCAAAATATCTCACCTCAAAAGACACAAAATAAAGACAATTTGTATAAATGTATAATAGTTTGATTTATAATAAGTTTAATTTATAATAGCTGCTGACTGACCCCGCAGGTTCTTGATGAAGTCCTCGATCTTCATCTTCCTCTCCGGCTTGACGTTGGGGCTGTACATGTCCGTGTTGAGGAGGATGATGGCGAAGGCCAGGATGAAGATGGTGTCCGGGTTCTGGAACTGCCGGATCAGCACTGGGTTACAAACACAGTACCGCTGACTGGAAAGAGAAAAGAGAGGGAGAGAGAGAGAGAGAGAGAGAGGAGGAAGGTGGAAACTGACAATGAGAATGAAAACATCATGATCAAATCTCCTCGACAAACCGGTTTAGCCCTCATGTGGTCGAGTGTATCTCCACTTAATGCCCTGTATCATCCTTGGGGATTCGGACCCCCGGTGCGGTACAGTACCTGAAGGCCTCCACCAGCCGCTCCACCCGCTGCGCCTCGCCCTGCACTTTGATCTGAGCCTGGAACTTCCTCAGAGCATCGTCCAGATCCATCCCTGAGAAGTCCATCTCATCCAGAACACAGCTGCAGACAGACAGGAAGAGCAGTGATGATGATTTGAAGGTGCGACACACAGAACCTGAATGGATAGAACGGTCCTTCCACTGTTTCCCGTGGTAATTTGGCTAGTACAGCATAAAATGGCGACTATGGAATTGGACTATGGAGGGTTAGTTGCTATGGTGACAGCACAAGTCTGGTTATTAAGGCTGTAAAGTGTGTCACACTTGCTTGAGAACTGTGCAGATGTGTCTGTTTTCTAAACAAGTGTTTAGCAAACTGTTAAAACTCGATTGAAAGCTGCTGTTTGCACCGAGGTTAACGTAGCTTTATCAAAGATGTGCTTCTCTCCCTAGTTCTTCTAGTCAAAATCAGCACATTAGCATAATCAAACAGGTACCTTTAACTTAGGGTGCTTTCACACTTCCGTTTCAGCCTCTCAAGTGGACTCCAATGACTCAGCAATTTTTTGTACATACGGTATGTGAAGACGCCAAATGAAATCAGACCCTCTAAAATGAACCGAACACAGATCACCTAGGAGGTGGTCTGAGTTTGTTTGTGGTCCGATTGATTCCCATTGAAAAGAAGCTGAACCCTCTTGTAAGTCCACTTACATTGTGAACACAAAGAGGACTGAGTTCTTATGCAGCTGTTTCAGTTTTTGGACTGAGTTTGGTTCCTTTAAAAAACCTACATGGGAAAACGCCCTTCAAATAGCCCCTTAAATGCTATAAACTAATGTAGCTTAGCCTACCGTTAGTGGAGAAGAATAGTTAGCATTCACTAACTTGAAACAGCTAACGGACATCGGCTGAAACAGATTAACTCAACTATAACCACTTCTACTAACTGCACAGATGTGAAAACGTTTGAGCTACTTAAAGAGTAACTAAACCCCAAACCCAAATTTGTGGTGAAGCCTGACACCTGAAAAGTAGGGTACTGAACTGCCCTTCTGCCATTGGCTGGTCTTTGTGCCAGGTGATGTCACCACCTGTTGTACTCTATAGAAGATGACATCACCTGGCTCAAAGACCAGCCAATAGCAGCAGACCAATTTAGTACCCTACATTTCACCATTAGGTGTCAGGCTTCACCATAGATTTGGTGAAAGAGCTCCACCTAGTGGAGGCAGAGTAACAACTTAATTCAGCTGCAATGCCAGTTTTCCTCTGCTTAGGTTCTTAGGCAAAACTCAGCTCTCACCTCAGTGACTTGCCATAAGTCGGTACACATAAAAATGGCCGCCGCTCCGACCATCCAGGAGCGTTGATTTGAATGGCAAAGACCGTTCTATCTATTCAAGTTCTTTGGTGCTACATGTAGCATTTTCTGTTTCTCAAAATTAAGACTAACCCTAAACCTAACAAGTCCTAACCCAAACTAATCTTAACCCTAAACCTAGCCCTAAAATAACTCCTTAAAAAAGTGCGGAGCGGGCAAACATTCTCACTTTGCAGGACTTTCCGTCATCTCTCTGTCCTTGTGACGACATTTGGTCTTCATAAGGATAGAAATACAACACACACACACACACTGAGCCCTCACCCCTAACATGAGCCCACTGAAGTCCTGTGACTGTCCTGTACTCACTCCAGAACGTCCTTGTTGAACTGCTGTCGGTTTCCCAGGAACTCTCCGATCATCTGCCGGCTCAGTCCCTTCCTCTCCAGGATGAACCGAGCGATTCCCACCGGTGTGTCCGACACGAAACCCCGCTCGATCAGGTACTGGATCCCCTTCTCTGGCTTCCTGCAATGGAGGACATTTTGTTTGATTTTTTTTTTATTTCCTTGGTTGTTTTATAGGTCTTGTTCTACGATTATCCACCATGTTGTTTCTGCTGGCATTTAGATTGTGTTATCTTGTGTCTTATCTCTTGAATTTTTCTCATTATTGTTGTTTTGCTTGGTCTGGGGTCAGATGTTGAGTAAGTGCCTTATAAGCTCCTTCTTATCTCACCTGCACAAATGACCGATTGCATCTCTTCTTTTTTTGTTTATTATCATAGCAGTTTTTAATTGTCTTTTAGAAGTCCACATTAAAGTTTTAAAGAAATGTAACCATGGGGTTGCAAGAAGCAACAGGGTTTATGGGAAATGTAGTCTTAATGTGGAGAAACACTAGCACTAACAATACCCCTGGTGTGAGATAGAGGCGACCAATCGTCTCCACTGTGGTCTCATTTGTTTACAGTAATTAAATCATGGTATCACAATTAATTTGCCAATGATATATTGACGTGCAAAAATGCAACACGTAACACCTATTTAATTTCCCTGTAGTGTTTGGTTGGAATGAAAACCTGCATACACTTGGCTCTCTGTGGTTCACTTGAGCTACACAGGAACGCATTAAAAACATTTCATTATAAATAATATTCAATCTCAAAGAAAGCGATAGCATGAGAGCGTAGAGAGAGAGAGAAAGAGATGGAGAGAGAGAGAGGGTTGGAAATCTGGACGGTTCAGTCATCTGACTGCTGAAACGAGGATCACTGTAATCCATAACGTTTTCTAGATAAAAAGAACCAGTTGACAGATTTTAGAGACTTTTGAAAAGGGTAATGACTCAGAGGTAGATTTAAAGGGAAAAATGCATTGAGATTGTGAGATTGTAGAAATAGTGTTACACATTTTACACATCTTAAAATAATGGTCGGTACAGTTGTAGGTAATAATAGAGATAGGGATAGATAACAATACTATTGAAAGTTTTTAAATTGTAATAAATTGCTTGTTTAAAGAGTAACTAAAGCCCAAACCCAAATCTGTGGTGAAGCCTGACACTTAATGATGAAAAGTAGGGTACTGCACTGGCCATCTGCTATTGGCTGGTGTTTGTGCCAGTGAGGGTGTGGCACAGAGACAAGCCAATAGCAAATTGCCAGTGCAGTACCCTACTTTTCACCATTAGGTGTCAGGCTTCACCAAAGTTTTGGGCTTGGAGTTTAGTTACTCTTTAACTGCATATTCTGTCGATTTTGGAGGCAAAGTTACTCAAAAGTAACTGAGAGGAAGGTTATGGTCCTGAAACTGAGCCTTGCTGTGGATTATGTTACTAATTACACACACACTAAGAAATAAATGAATACTGTGTTTCTTATATGAATAACACACTCTGTCCTTTTGTTCTTTGTTCTCAGAGTAGAGTCTCTTTTTCTCTCTACATACCATGGTGAGGTAATCAATGCATGTATGCGTGCACGCGTGCTATATATGGTTATGAAATGATTTTGAGTGTTCTTATAGGTGAATAATAGTTTATGCTATTCATACGTGTGTTTCTGTGTGTCCCATATTAGGTGAGGTTTTTGGCTTTGAGTCAAGAAATCTGAACTGTGGGTTTGGCTTTATGCAGAGATTTATGTTTTTGTTTACTCTAGTGTATAAAAGCAAGTGTATTGAGCTTCTTTGTTACCCGGTTTGGAACACTGAACTGAACCATGAATGCATGAAGAAAGGACTTCACAGAAGACTCTTGAACCCTTTGCTCATTCATTTTGACCCACAAGGGTGAAGCTTACACACTTACTTATTAAAGAGGTTGAGGCCTATGCGGTACTGCCTCCTCTGCACCACGTCGTTGTTGAAGGCGGGCGAGTCCCAGCTGTGCCGGCTCTCTCTCTGATAGGTCTGCTTCCCCAGGGCGCCCGCTCCCATCGGCTCCCGCAGGCTGTCGCGCGACGAGGAGCCGGAGCTGCAGTTGTTGACGGTGGTGTCGTCGTTGGAGTTGGTGGTGGTGGAGTTGACGCTCTCGTTGTCGCCGTCCGAGCAGAGCAGGTGGTGGTGGAGCAGGTGGGGGTGGGGGTGGTGGGCGAGGAGCGGCTGCTGCTGCTGCTGCTGCTGCTGCTGCGCCTCCGCGCCGGGCAGCGCCGACGAGGAGGAGGAGGAGAGCGGCGAGGGGGTGAGGGGCGGCGGCAGGGGCGAGAGGGGCGTGAGCGGCGGGAGCGGGGAGGGCAGCGGGGAAGAGGGGGGCTCCGGGTAGGC
>NW_027281946.1:5000-7500 GCF_046629955.1 Centroberyx affinis | reverse complement strand
AGTAAAATTAGTAAATTAGTAAATTACACATTAGTTAACTGTTAATTAAGGGTTAGTTAATGCTTATTAAGCATTAACTAACCCTTAACTTAGTGACCCTTATTGTAAAGTTATTGTAAATAGTACCGAAAAGAGCTATATAAATAAAGTTACTATTATTATTATTATTATTATAACAGTAGTATTGAACGTTTTTAACCTGGAGGGGTGTGTGTGTCTGTGTGTGTGTGTGTGTGTGTGTGTGTGGAGGGCCAGTTAGGACTAAAACAGTACAGTAATATTATTTTAAGTAGTTGTAATAGCTGTAGTTGCAGAGGTAACTGTTTATCCTGGAGGCAATCCTGGAGGCAACTTCAGCAATGTTTGTTTAATTGCCTGTATGTCACGCACAATATCAGATTTTCAGAATGATGCATGTCGCTGCTCCTTCTGCCATTTTTAAACTTGCACTGATTTGCCTACAATGTTTGTTTATTTGTTGGATTTTGCTGAAACTTGTGAATGATGCATCTCACTGCTGCATTCACAGGTTCAAAATGACGCTGCATCATTTGCACCACTGATCTGATTTGGACAAAAGTTGGTGAAGTGACACATCAGACCGCTGCATTCAGCTTTCAGAATGACAGTTTGCAGCAGTCCAGTACCTTCTTGTCCTGGAGGTCAGTAGAGAGCTCATAGCTGTCAGGTAGAGCCTCTCAGTACTAGTACAGTCTAGTAGTATTAGTAGTATTGGTAGTATTTGCAGTAGTATTGGTAGTACCTTCTTGTCAAGGTCAAGGTCAAGGTCAAGGTAGATTGGCTTGTCCTGGAGGTCAGTAGAGAGCTCATAGCTGTCAGATAGAGCCTCTCAGTACTAGTACAGTCTAGTAGTATTGGTAGTATCTGCAGTAGTATTGGTAGTACCTTCTTGTCCTGGAGGTCAGTAGAGAGCTCATAGCTGTCAGATAGAGCCTCTCAGTATTAGTACAGTCTAGTAGTATTGGTAGTATCTGCAGTAGTATTGGTAGTACCTTCTTGTCCTAGAGGTCAGTAGAGAGCTCATAGCTGCCAGATAGAGCCTCTCAGTATTAGTACAGTCTAGTAGTATTGGTAGTATTTGCAGTAGTATTGGTAGTACCTTCTTGTCCTGGAGGTCAGTAGAGAGCTCATAGCTGTCAGATAGAGCCTCTCAGTATTAGTACAGTCTAGTAGTATTGGTAGTATCTGCAGTAGTATTGGTAGTACCTTCTTGTCCTGGAGGTCAGTAGAGAGCTCATAGCTGTCAGATAGAGCCTTGCAGCGTTTGCTCTCCTCCTCCTCCTGCTTGCGGAGCGCCAGGCTGGCCGGCTGGTGGCGGCTGCGCTGGGCCCAGGCCAGGCTGGCCGGGCTGGGGGGCGAGACGGGCGAGCCGGCCTGCGAGAAGCCCGACCCGCACAGAGGCAGCTGAGGGGGGGGGGGGGGAGGGGGTGGGGGGGAGAGGGGAAACCGGCTTTACCTTTGATCTGTTCAGGAGAGGCTGACTCAGCATGTTCTGCCCCAGCAACACCTTGCAGCTTCACATTCACACACTTATACTTTCTATTTTATTTCTGTTTCTTTCAGTGTTTTCCTGGTGGACACTGGGAGCTGTGAGTGTGAGAGTGTGTGAAAAGCTCTTAGGGGCCAAAGTGTGTGCATGTCTCTGTGTGTGTGTGTGTGTGTGTGTGTGTGTGCGTGTGTGTGTGTATGTCAGTCACACTTGCCAACCTCGACAGTCCAAAAATAGGGAGATTTTGGAAACCAAAAAGCAGGGAGTCTGGTGGTCGTTCCCCAGCAAATGTTAAGATTCAGAGACTTAAGTTCCTGCATTCTGCTGACTGTTTATGTTTAAGCAAAATAACAGCAGGAGGGAAACCGCTTGTAATGCAGAAAGTAAGAAAATGTATTCAAGGTTAACATTGCAAAAAATTGCGTTAGAAAGCTGTGGAACATTTATCTCTGGCTCACTGCTCACTTGGCAGCTTGCTTAGTGTTTTGGCCAATTTGGAAGCTCTTCCTTGTTTTCCACCGTTTAACTTTTTACGTATAAAATAATGAAAAAATATAGTACAAAAACTATATCTATTGCTTGTGTCTGAATATTTTACTGGATGCCACTTTACTGCTTCTGTTTTGTTTCTGTCTGTCTGCTATTTGCACCGCACCAACTTACCGAGCTAAATTCCTCGTATGTGCATGTGTACGATAATAAATCTAAATCTGAAACTCTATCTGCATCTCTTAATTTCTTTTTGAAAAGTTATTTTATTCAAACAATAGGAATCATTTGTCAAGCATCATTTCATTTTGTATTCCACATAGAAATCGACTCGACAAACCATTTCCCTTCACAACTTTCAGTGAGAAATTCGTCCTTCCACATTTTTCTTTTCCTTTGAACTCTCCAGTTCTTCTACGTAACCATGGAGACAACAATTTTGGTGCGATGTATTTTGTTGACTGTTCAGAAACAGCGGTGACTTGAGTTACCGTTTTTAAC